>NW_025369263.1:0-1185 GCF_016433145.1 Gracilinanus agilis | reverse complement strand
GAGGTCCTGGGTTCAAATCTAGTCTCAGACACTTCCCAGCTGTGTGACCCTGAGCAAGTCACTTGACCCCCATTGTCTTGGAACCAATACACTGTATTGATTCCAAGAAGGAAGATAAGGGTTTTTAAAAAATAAAATAAAATAAAAGCTGTCCATTCTTCCCAGCTTCCCTATCTCACCAAATACTTATTAGAGCAATTACAAGATGGGACCTTTTGTTGTTATTCAGTAATTCATGTCCAACTCTTTGTGTCTTAGGGATACATAAGATGGCAGTGTAGTCCTTATCTTCAGTAAAGAAGCTTCTCTCTTACTGGGCACCAGCTATCTCTTAATGGGGCTAGTCACTCAGGCTTGAAACCTCAAAGGCACTTTGACGCTCCCTCCCCTCCGCCTCACTCAACAACTCAATCAGGTACCACATCCTGTGGATTCCAACTTCCAAATAACCCATGATCATAGGATTGTAGGTTTAGATCTGGAAGTGACCTCAGAGGCAACCCCCTCATTTTCTAGATGAGGGAACTGAGGCCCATGGAGGTTAACTGACTTGTGTAAGGTCAAACAACTATGAAGTGGCAGAGGCAGGATTTGAACCCATCGTCTTTTCACTGTACTACTCCTCCATCTCTCTCCATTCTTCCTGCTACCATCCCGTTTCAGGATCTCGTTACCTCTCTCTTAGACTATTCTGATAGTTTCCTAACTGTTCTTTCTGCCTCTAGTCTCTTCTTTCTCCATTCTATCTTTCATGTGGCTGCCAAAATAATCTTTCTGCTGCATAGTCTTTCTACTGACCTTGTCACTCCTCTTCTTAACAATCTTCAGTGGTTCCCCATGACTACTAGAATAGAACTTTTTTTACTTAGTCACTCAAAGCTCTTTACCCTATGGTTTCAACTTACCTTTCCCACTTTATGGAACCCTTCTTCACTACTTGTAGTCTATATTTTGGACAAACTGGACTATGAGACATTTCTTAGTATGATTAAAAAAATACCACTGGGCATTTGCCATGTGTTTGTTTAATATACTCCCTCCACTCTCTGCCTTCCAAACCCCGCTCAGGCACTATTTTCTCAAAGAAGTGCCTTCCTTTATTTCCTTGGCAAGAGGTGATCTCTCCCTTTCCCAAATTTCTCACTCCTTTCTGACTTCTTCTGTGGTCCACCTTATTTTAATTTG
>NW_025369262.1:0-1211 GCF_016433145.1 Gracilinanus agilis | reverse complement strand
AAGCTGGGAAAAACTAAATGCAAAGTTGAAGAGAAGGGCATTCCAGGTATGGAGACAATCAGCGTAAAAGCATAGGAACAAGAAATGGAGAGTAATGTTCAAGCAACAGAAAATAGGTCAGAATGGCTGAATCTTGAGAGAAATAGAATGGAAGAACCCTAGAAAGATAAGAAAGGGCCAGATTATGAAAAGCTTTAAATGACAAAGGATTTTGCATTTGATTTGAGGCAATGACATAGTATAGTGGAGAATGGGGTCTGGAAATAGGAAGATCTGATTTCAAATAGACTTCACATACTAACTGTGTGACTTTAGTCATGTCACTTAACTTCCATGAACCTCAATTTCCTCAGCCTTAAGTGAGGATAATAAAAGCATTTCCAAGGCAGGGATGTTGTGAGAATCATAAGAGATAATGTTTGTAAAGTGGTAGGAACAATGCTTGGTATATAGTTTTAGAAATGCCGACTCTCTTCCCCTTTTCCTTGAACCCAGAGAAAAAGACACCCCTTCATTTTACAAATGAGGAAACTAAATTCACACACTCATTAGCAGCAGTGCCAAGTTTGCCATTCAATTCTTTCCAACTTTCAATAATAGCCATCCATATAGTGATTCCCTCTAAAATTTTTTTTTAAAAAACCCTCAAATTTAATTTTTTAAATAAGAGCTGACATTCATTGCTTTAAGGCTTTCAATATACACATTTTGATAGCAACTGTCAATTAGTCCCTTAATTAGATGGAGGAATATTTAAATTTAAATTTATTAAATTTACTGTCAAAATATTGCTGATTACAATATGTTTTAAAAACTAATTGGAGAGGTAAAGCCAAGATGGCAGAATATAGCCTGGGACCCAGCTGAATTCTCCCAAAATTCCCCTCCAAACAACATTAAAATAATGCTTCATATCAAGTTTAAGAGTAGTCGAGCCAACAAAAAGTCAGAGGGAGGTATCTTTCTAGCCTAAGGAAACTTAGGAGGTACAAAGGAGAAGCCTATAACACAGGAGTAGGCAAAAGACAGAAGGGGGCAAGAGCATCATCCTTGAGTCTTAAAGGTATTTCTGATGGCAGCATATTCTGGAGAGCTCAGCCCAGAAACAATAAGGGGATCAGACAATAGGTCAGAAAGGGATTGCAGGGAAACCTTTGTTGGCATTGAGTATATCTGGCACTGTTTAGCATTGCTTGTCCATTACCCTTTCT
>NW_025369261.1:0-8444 GCF_016433145.1 Gracilinanus agilis | reverse complement strand
TCTTCCCTCTTTCTCTCTTTCCCTCTTTCTCCCTCCTTCCTCTTTCCTTCTCTCTCTCTTCCCCCTTCTCTTTCCCCGCCTCTCCCCCTCCCTCCCTCCCCTCTCTTTTTCTCTCTCCCTTTCCCCTTTCCTTCTCTCTCTCTTCCCCATTTCTCTCTGTCTCTCTCATTTCTCCCTCCCTCTAGCTCTCCTTCTTCCTCCCTCTCTCTGCAATCTCTTTCTCTGTCTCTACCTCTCTCGTTTTTGAAATATTTTTAAACTTGGGGATATAGAAGTGCACTTTTTCTGGCCTATTATCTAGATACAGAGATAAGTAATTTCCTCTGAATGCAAGAATATTGGTGCTGAAAGCAATGTCAGAGATTGTCTGGACAAGTAAGTAGTTCTCAAATTCTTTGATCTCAGGAACTTTTAACGCTCTTAAAAATTATTAAAGATCATCCAAAGAGTTTTTGTTTATGTGGCTTTTATTTATTGATATTTACTGTATTAGAAATGAAAACATCTTAGTGTTATTATGAAAATCATTTTGACCTCATGAAGTCCCTGAAAGGGTCTGGTAAGATGTTCAGGGGCCCCCAGACTCCACTTTGGGAACTGCTGATCTAGTCCAACCCACTCATTTAATTTTTTTAACTAATTACATGTAATAACAAATTTCCGCTCAAGTTTTCCTAAGTTATATGATCGAGCTTATCTCCCTCCCTCCTGGTGCTGTCAGATGATTCTATCTGGCACCCACTCATTTTAAAGCCCAAGAATCCAAGCCAGTGATTACATGATGTTAAACAGCTACTAAATAGCTGGGACTTCAACCCACATCTGACTCTGTTGTGATCTCTTTTTATTGACTACATGAGAATGCATTTCTTTAGCCAAAAAAAAAAAAGTATTCTAACCATGGACTAAGGCTTCAATTTTTGCTCTTGGGTCAATTTTAGAATGAAAGAAACTGAATCCTAAAGTTGGAATCAATCTTAGAGTTTATCTACTCAAACACCTATGAGAAGCAGGAGTTTCCCAGAAAGATGGCTATCCACCGACTTTTGAATATTTCCAGGGCTTGGGAAAGTGCTACCTAACCAGGTCCCTCATTCTATTATTAGATGGCTTTCATTGTTAGAAAATTCCTCCTTAAATCCAATTAAAATCTGTATCCCTCTATTATTCCCCTCTATTATTTCCCTCTACTATTTTCCTCTATAATTTCTGGCTTCTCAGGCCAAGCAAGGAAAAGCTAAACCACTTTCCATATGAAAACCCTATAAATATTCAAAGGTAACTATCATGTCCTCTCATGTCTTCTCTATGTAAAGCTGAAGATCCCTATTTTCTTTAGAAAATTGCCAGATGGCACGTTCTCAAGCTCTCTCCCCAGCATCTTGCCCGCTGCCCCCTGGGCACGTTCCAGCTTGTCTGAGACCTAAATAAAACATCGTACCAGTACTGAACCCATCCTGTAGATGGGGCCTGCTCAGTGCACAGGACAGCAGGAACCTCGCCTTTCTCAGCCTGGTCACTCTTGCTTTTTAAAATGTAATTTAAGGTCAAATTGGCTTTTTTTTGGTTCCCGTGTCATGCTTCTGACTCTTCTTGGGTCGGCAGTATTCAAAAACTGGGTGGCCGTTGTTTTAAACACACAAAGTTGCCAATTAATCACCTTTCTGGGAGGAGATCATTTCCTAAATGGAGAAAGGAACTGGTCTTGAAAATCTTGACATGTATCCATCTAATGGTCAGATGTCCAGCTGAGAAGTAAAGACTCTGACTACTTATCCTACTTCTGGGAATACCCAATGCCGATGGCTTTCTAGATACATGTACACACATAGAACATACCCATGGTACAGAGAGCTAGCACAGTGGATAGAGTGCCGGGCTTGGAGTCAGAAGGACTCAATTTTGTGAGTTCAACTCTAGCCTCAGACACTTCCTAGCTTTGTGACCTTGGGCAAGTCACTGAAATCTTTGCCTCAGTTTCCTCATCTGCAAAATGAGATGGAGAAGGAAATAGTAAACCATTTCAGTATCTTTGACAAGAAAACCCCAAATAGGGTCACAAAGAGTTGGCCATGACTGATATGACTAAATACATATATATGTATATATTTGTATATATATCATATGTACATATAGCCTGGAATTGGGAATATCTGGATTCAAATCTGGCCTCAGACATTTCTTAGTTGTGTGACTCGGGGCAAGTCACTTAACCCTGATCGTCTAGCCTTTACAACTCTTCTGTGTTAAAATGGATACTGATACAGAAGGCAAAGATTTTAAAAAAAGAAAGAAAAGGATGAGAATGGTAATTATAAAAGTCAGCGTAGTGTAAAAGAGTCACAACCTCTTGATTTCTTAATCTATAGAATGGGAATAATAAAATCACTATCCCACAGGGTTGTATTGAGAATCAAACATGATTAATAATAGCAAACATTTGTATGATCCTCTAAGGTTCGCAAAGGGAATTTTCTTATTCAATCCTCATGACAACCCTATGAGGAAGGTACTATTATTATTCCCATTTTAGTCTGAGACAGGCAAAGGACTTTCCCAGGGTCTCACAGTTGGTAAATGGCAAAACCAAGACTATCTCCTCCTCCAAATTTAGTGTTGTTTTGATGACACTGGTGTGCCTTCCTAGTGAAGTAGATACAATAATACAGGAAAAAATTGATCTCTAAAATGTATGCCACCCAAAAAATTGGAAAATGAGAGAATGTCCTTCGATTGGGGAATGGATGAACAAATTGTGGTATATGCTGGTGATGAAATACTATTGTGCCCAAAGGAATAAAGAACTGGAGGAATTCCATGTGAACTGGAAAGACCTCCAGGAATTGATGCAGAGTGAAATGAGCAGATGCAGGAGAACATTGTACACAGAGACTGATACACTGTGGTACAATCGAACATAACAGACTTCTCTACTAGCAGCAATGCAAGGATCCAGAGCAAGGCTGAGGGACTTATGAGAAAGAAAACTAGCCACATTCAGAGGGAGAACTATGGGAGGAGAAACACAGAAGAAAAACAACTGCTTGAACACATGGGCAGATGGGGATATTATTAGGAGTACAGACACTAAATGATAACTCTAGTTCAACTGTCAATAATATGGGATTAAGTCTTGATCAATGACACATGTAAAAGCCAGTGGAATTGTACGTCGGCTTAGGAGGGCTTCAGGGAGAGGGAAAAAACATGAAACATGTAACTATGGGAAAATATTCAAAATAAAAATAAAATAAAATAAAATAAAATGTATGCCACCAATGGATTAAAAATCAGCATAGCTCTTTTCTGACTTGGCTTAAGGAGCAACCTGGCTGATACTGGTGCCTCCTCCTACTGCCCTGTCTTTGGGTTCTGATGTGGAGATTCTATGGAATCAACAACTATTTGTTAGCAAAAATTGCCCTCCAAGACAAAACCTCTTTTCAGAACTGAAAGAAAAATTATATAAAAACTCTCAACTTAGAGGCAAGCGGGAGGAAGCTCTTCCAGCTGTATTGGCTTAATATTTCAAGCAGAAGAAGAGAAGTCCATTAGCTTAGGCTGTAGCCAAATGAACTTTTGAACCATTACAGGAATAAATCGCTGTTTTTTGCAGCAGGTCAAATTTAGAGCATCCCAGCCTTGAGCACTTCTTAAAGAGGGTTTCTTGTTTAGCCCACGTGGCTATTATTCCAGGAAAAGGCTAGAGTAGATACTCTAACAACCCAAAGCCAAATGCATTCCCCCTCCTGTCCAGGTTTTTCGAATGACTCTTCCTTGCTTATGCCATGCATGTGTCCAAATGAGCTCCTCATACTCTTTCAGAATGCATATATTAAATGCTTCCTCTTTACGGGGCTCTGTCCCAGGGACTGGAGCAACAAAGACAACAAATGAATTAGTCCTTGCCCTCAGAGAGCTTACTATATACTCCAGGAATATAAGATATCCTTGGTGTAGAAAATATGAAGTTTTAACAGAATAATCCAAACTAATTTTAGGAGGGTGAGTGCTAATGATTGGGACCATGGGAGTGGGAAAGGGCTTTCTATAGGAGGTGGAGTTGAGGTTTGAATGAATTTGGAGATTCTACAAGACAAAGGAGAAGTGCATTCTCTATTGGTTAGGAAGGTGTTCAGTGTCTTGTTAAACATAGGTTTAACATTCTATAGGCAGTTTTTACATCATTAAATGAAGCATAGGTGGCCATTTGGAATTTTGACCATGAATTTTAAAGATCTTATTTGAATTCATCTGTTTCCATCTTATCTTTCAGGACAATTTTTTCCTAAATAAAACTGCTCCCTGGTGTTGGATCTTCCTTTCAAAATTATGTGCTGACTGTGACATTGTCATCTTTGGTAGTGGTGGTACAATTTTTCCCCCAGTAACTTTGTTAATGTACTGTAAAAGACTGGAAAGTGTGTATGAGTGTAGTTTTATCAAATATAGAATTAGTGGAATTTTGCTTTGTGAAAGACCTAATTCCCTATCCGTATTTAGGATATTGGTATTTGATAACCTCTTTCTGGAGAGTTGCCTTCAAACTTAAAGTAAGAAAGTCACTGGAAAAACAGTTTAGAAAAGGATTACAACTAAATAAGTTTTAGATTTTTTTCTGGCCTTTTTAAATGTACAAATTAGTTAGAGTATACATGTACTGATGACCAAACAAGAACTAGTAAAATCTTGATTATAAAAGAAAAGAAAAAAAGACACGCATTCTAGAGACACGGGCACTACCTATCCAAAGTCAGGGAGGGAAGAGACAAAATCTTATGTATGGCATCTAGATAGCAGACCAGTTTGGAGCAGAAAGTGCATGAAGGAGAGGAATAGGAAACATGCCTGAGAAAAGAGGTGGGCTACACTGTAGATGGGAAAGAGGAAGAGAATATGTATTTATATTGATCTTTCTATATGCATCAGGCACTCTGCTAAATGCTTTATAAATATCTCCTCTGGATAATGGAGGGCTTTTTAAATGCTCATACAACTCACAGCATAGGATTAGAGATTTAGAGTTTGAAGAGATCTTAGAAGGCCATCAAGTCCATCCCTTTTAAATTGTAGAAGAGGGAACTAAGACTTTGGAAGGTTAAGTGACATGTTCAGGGTCACAGGGCTGATGAGTACTCGAGTAGGATTTAAACCAGTCTTCCTTAATCTAAGTCCAATACCCTACTTACTATTCAGGATGCCTGGAATCTAGCCCTATCTTCAAAACTCCCCAAATTTTGCTTAGTTACTACTCTCTTTTCTAGTTGCTGTGTCCATTGTTGATGGAATAGAACATGAATCATTTTAGGCAACAGATATTGAGCCTCAGCTTCCTGTCTTCCTGAAGCTCTCCTTCTCTCTCATTTTCTATCTCTTTGACAAGTTGTATACCTCTTGCACCGGATGCCAGTTAACTGATCGCCAGGATGATTAATCTGTGCCAAATGTTGGGACATGTAGTGTGGTGAGACAGGAGACATTTTCCAACTTTCTGACAATTTGGTTTATAAACTTTTGTTTTGTGGGAAGAAAACAGTCAAACCATCTTTGTTTTGTCATTGCTTGGGAAGGCTGTTGGGTGACCAGTGGCCAAGCGGGCTGAAGGGAATTTAGAGGGTTATTTATTTTGGATTTTTTTCAAGTGAATCCAAGCAAACTCTTTGGCTGATTTGATTCTGCCTCAGCAGGTGAACTCTCAGCCCGAGTTTCTAGGACATGACCAATGGCTCTGTATGACTGCATCTGGTATTTATTATAGCTGCTATTCACTCATTCATTCAGTTATTCAGCTAACATGCATTTAGGAAGTGTTTACATTATGGTAGGCACTAAGGATACCAGGACACAGGAATTGCCCTCGAGGATCTCTTATTCTGTTTGAAGGAACAACCAAGTGCTCATCTCTCAGGAAAGATAAACTATGGGGAAATAAGAACCTGCTTTGTGATTGCTTTGGTCTGAGGAAATCCTTTCAGTGCAGGCCAGTACCTTCTCTGCAAGCGATAGTCCTGGAGAATTACTAGAATACTGAGAAGTTAAGTGACTTATTTAGGGCCACACAAACATTATGCTCCATAGGCAAGACCTGAATCCAAGACTGCCTGCCTTTGAGGTAGTCACACTATCTACAATACCAGTGTTATTAAATTCAAATAGAAATGGGGACCCCTTATCCATGTGTAAGGATCCCTGTGGGTTGCATATTAGATTAGTTTTTAAATATAATGTTATCTGTGTTTTATTGCATTTTTTATTTTGTTAAATATTTCCCAAATTCTGGAGTATGGGATAAGGAGGCCTCATGTTAGTCTGCCTCTCAAATGCAAAATGTAGATAAAGTAATTTCAAATTATTACCATTTAGCATAAATGGCAATCCATTACATGGATCCAGCTATATCCACCATATGGATGACATGCCCAAGTTGTAGACATTGATCTCTGGGGATAAAAGGCTAGGCCAGTTTATTGTTACTCACCTCTATGATTTAATTTTTGCATGGAACTCACAGTGAGGAAACACTTTTTTCCAATGCAAATTGGCGATTTCCCCATTTTTAGCCTCATAGAACTGCATGGTATACTGTGATTTACCTGGAGTCACATAGCTAATGTATGGCAGAAACAGGACTGGAATATAATGAGCCGAGGAATCCAGACCAAATGGCGAGCCTCGCTTGGAGAGCCTCACCATGACATGGGAAAGAATCTCACAGACTCATGGGACAGTAGTGTGTTAAGGGATCATCTCAATCAACTCTTTGCCCACAACCCTTTTCAAAGTTGGGGAAACTCAGTCTTGGAGATCTTTGAGAGTTCTGTAGGTGTAGTCAGGGAGTCACCAGAAGTCCTCTCTTCTTCGTTCTCCTAATGTGTGGGAATGAAAGCTTCCATCCCATTTTTACCCATTCAGCATTTAGAAAGCACCTGGTTTGTTGATAAGACATGTTAGGATTTAAGAGATATGGCAATAAAAGCACATGGTTCTGATCTCAAGAAACTTGTAATTCACAGTGGCACATAGCTTACATTTATCTGTTTCCTGTTTATTTATTTTATATAACATTTATTTTATGTGTTTATTTTTATTTATTTTATAAATATTTTTTATTTTATAGTTTATTTTATATAGTTTATTTTATCAATATAGTTTATTTTATAAATATTTATTATTTTATGACATTTATCTGTTCCTAATCAGATTCACAAAACAAAGTGGCAATTGCTATGTGAGAACCAAAAGGGAAAGGTCATTTCTGGCTCAGAGGAATCAGGGAAGGCATCATGGAGGGAATGGCACAAAAGTGAAGTCTTGAAGAATGAGAGTCAATGAACTAATCAATAAGAATTTCTTAAGCATCTCCTATGAGCTAGGGACTATGCAAAGGCCTGGGAATACAAAAGGGCAAAAGGCAGTCTCTGCCCTAGAGAAGCTTACAGGATTTCAAAAGGCAGGGATGGGAACAGGAAACATTTCTGATGAGGAGTGTAGTGTGAGCAAAATCACAGAGATGGAAAAAGGGAGAGTGAGTTTGGAGGCAGGAAAACAATTTGTTAGTAGAATATTTGAAGAAATTTGGTGAGAGGGAGAGCTCAGCCAATTAATTGGAACCAGGTTCTAATTAATCAAGGCTTTGAATGCCAGGCTAATGAACACTTTCAAAGTACCTTTCTTCTAACAACCTAGTGAAGTAGATATTTCAGTAACTATAAGCTCCATTTTACAAGTGATAAAATTGGGACTTGAGGGAATTTAAGTAACTTTCTTGGAGTCTTATAGCTTTTACAAAAGTGAATTTGGTACTTGTTTATAGTATTCATTGGAGAGGGTAGATGCTGGGTAAGAAGCACTCCAGGAATCCTGTTAAGAAGGGATGTCTCTATAGATAGAGAATAAGTAGAGAGACAGAGGCAGATTGCCATAATAGGAGAGGAACTGGATTCTGAGTTGGGAGGGATTTTATTTCAGCTTCCTGTTGCCATATTCAAGTGACCTAATCACACCTGAGACTCAGTTTCCTGATCTGTCAAATGGGGATAATGTTATTGTTCAGTTGTCTCAGTTCTGTTCAGTTTCCATAAAAATGGGAAAATCACCAATCTGCATTGGTAAAAAGCATTTCCTCACTGGGAGTTCCATATAAAAATTAAATCCTAGATATGAGTAACAATAAACTGGCCTAGCCTTTTATCCTCAGAAATCAATGCCTCCAACTTAGGCATGCCATCCATGTGGCAGATGTAGCTGGATCCATAGAATGAGTTGCCATATATGCTAAATGGTAATAACCTGAAATTACTTTGTCTACATTTTGTCTCGCTCTTTATGACCCCACTTGTTTTTGTTTTTTGGCAAAATTGGTGCAAAAAGTACCTGTAGCTTCTACTCAGTAAGTTATTGTGAGGATTAAAGGAGGTAATGCTGATATATATATATATATATAT
>NW_025369260.1:0-3667 GCF_016433145.1 Gracilinanus agilis | reverse complement strand
TCTAAGATACTATATATTATAAGATACTATGTACTATAAGATACTATATACTGTAAAATACTATATGCTATAAGATACTATATACTCTAAGATACTATATACTATAAAATATTAAAATACTATATGCTATGATATTATATACTATAAGATACTATATTATATAAGATACTATATATTATAAAATACTATATACAATAAGATACTATATATTATAAGGTACTATACCCTATAAAATATTATATGATACTATATACTATAAGATACTATATACTCTAAATATTATATACTATACAGTACTACATAAATTTTAGCTATTGTGTTGTTGTTGCTGTTAGGTTACATACATGTCAAAGATCCTAGAGGTAGTAATCTTTCATGATCCAGCTAGAACAAATCTAGTTCCCCTTCTCCATGCTAAATTTTCAAATATTTGAAAAAATCCACCTTTTATTCTTTAAACTTCTAGGCTATACATTCTCATTCCCATTAGTTGAGTGGAACCTAATCTTCACCTATCATAGTTTCTAGTTTCCTTGGCATCCCCATCACTTTCTTCTGAACATACTCTAGTCTGTCAAAGGCTCTTCCAAATGATGCATCAAACACAACACTCCACATGGAGTCTGACCAGAGCAGAGGACATTTCTGTAGCTCTTGCCTCCCTTATTGGGAGACTATAACCTCTCTCAAGATCATATTTTAGTTCATCTATGTAAGTCAGAAGTGCAGTTACAGAGTAGAGTCAGGTTATTAACACTGTACCCTCAAGTAAACACACATTGATGCTTATGAAACCATTCTGTTTTTGTTTTTTTTTTTTCAAATTAATGATGGCCTTCAGAAAAAGTCCAACAATAGATGAACACATTTTATAGGATTGTGTTATGCTCTGTCACCCAAACAGGAAGCACTGTAATTGCTCAAAGGAGAAGGGAGATAATGAGGGACCATGGCCTTTCTCCAAAAGCAGTGTTTTAAACATTATTACCACTCACAGCTGATGATTCTCACTTCGTTGTTTCCTTTTGATGTAATGCCTTGACTGTATGTATGTGTGGTCAGTCACCCTTGCTAATGGATACACATGCATATACACAGTGCCTGCTCAGCATAAGGAATAGATCTGAAGCCATTAATGTCTAGAAATACTGAACTCTAATACTGGCCCTGGAGGCAAGTGTTTTCCAGCAGAAGGGTTAGGTTAAATATAATATTGTTAGCCAAAGTATAATGCAGCTAGTGATAGCCATTCAACTCACTATAGCTTTCTGTCCTAGGGCATGGTAAATAGAGACTATATAGCTTTGTACCCTGTGTTTCGGGTACCATGAAGGCAGCTGAATAATTATATAGAGAGGCAGCTTGCAGGAGATGAGGAAGTAGTTCTGATACCCAGTACAAAAAAAAAAGAAAGAAAGACCTGAGGGTTACACACAAAAAAAAGAAAGAAAGAAAGAAAGAAAGACCTGAGGGTTACAAACAAACAAACAAACAAACAAACAAAAAAACAAACAAACAGAGTCCATCATTCCCCCTGGCCATCCCTTTGATAAATCCTTGGGACTGTACCATCTTACTTTCCATACATACTCTTCAGAGAACCTTTTTGTGATGTTTAAGTTTGTCCTTAATGTTCATTTTAATTCAGTTTTGCCCTTCGAAAGGTGTTTCAGGACAGACAAGTGGCAACTACACCATGGGATTTGTTTCTTGCCTCCACATACCCTAGGATGGCACTAGACCCCATACTCTCCTGGACATGACCTAAGTCCTGGACAGCCTTATTGGTTCCATTCATCACTTAGATCCTAAACACCAATTATCATTAGCAACTATAGCCTTAATACCAAAATCCTCATGCTCCAACAAGCCTGGGACCATCTAAGTACTAGAACCCTAGGAACATAGAGTCAGTGTTGAATATCCTACAAGTATACAACCTTTTAAGATGATTCCAAGGAAGCCTTAGGATCCTTGGGAAAAAAATCAGCTTACTATATTGCTTAAATAATTTGGATCAAGTTGTAGGATATGAGATGGGGTGGGAACCATTGAAAAGACTTTAAAATCACATAATATGAGGTTCAAAAAGTTGGGTATAAAAGTATCCTAAGTAGAAGCGTTTCAATATAGAGAAATGGATTACAGAATAAAAGAGAACTCAGAAGGGAAATGGTTGTTACAGAGAACATTTCACCAGCTGTCCTGAGAAATGGATACAGTTTGATAGTGGTGATTATAAAAGGGAAGAAAATTAGTCTCTGGGGGCAGCTAGAAGGTACAGTGGATAGAATGCCAGACCTAAAGTCAGGGAGACTCACATTCCTAAATTCAAATCTGGCTTCAGAAATTTCTGACTCTTGGGCAAGTCACTCAGCCCTGTTTGCCTCAGTTCCCCATCTATAAAATGAGTTGGAAAAGGAATGGCAAATGACTCCAGTAACTTTTAAGAGAAAACTCCAAATGGTGTCACAAAGAATAGCATGCAGTTGAAATGACTGATCAACAACAAATTAGAATCTCAGAGATGCTCAGGACCTTAGAAGTCATGTATTATAATCTTTGAATCTAACTTATAAGTAAATAGAAACCTTACTACACTCTAGAATCACATCAGGAAATAATCAAATTCAATAATATATAATGGCCTATGTCTTTATTCAGTCCATTCTCTGGTAACAGCTCAAGTAGGAATAGGAAAATATTTAAAATAGATCAAATAAGAGAAAATAATCAGGGAAAATCAAACAATGGAATCAGTTGAAGGAACTAAGCTGGCTTTCTTAGAGAAGAGAAGATTCATGGAGTATATGAGAATTTAAGTTTGAATTATCTTTGTTTCTAATAGCCCAGTCGCACTCTTGTAAATATTGAGCATATATTTAGTTTAAATCTTGTCTTCTTTTTCACAATCACTGCTTTCATATCATCTTAAGGAAAGTGATTCCCAAATCTATATATCCAGTCTTATTTTCTCTCCTGAATTCTAGACTCTCATTGCCAACTTGCCTTCTGAATATTCTTTAGATATCTCATTTATATTACAAACTCAACATGAATAAAATGGAACTCATGAAGTTCCGGGTTAAGATGGCGGCAGAGTAAGAAGCAGCTCTTAACCTCTCCTGACCAAAACACACAAAACTCCTCAAGGGGGCATAAAAACAAGTCCAGACGAACGGAGGAACCCCACAACAGGGCACAGCATGGAAGGTACGTGGAATCGAGGCATTTCCATGCTATAAAGGGGTGAAACAGCTCTCACTAAATCGCGGGCTGAGCAACCACCCCACCCCCACCCCTCCACACACAACACCTATAGCGCCGAAGCCACCTAAAAAGAAATGGAGCAAGTTTGGGGCACCCATCGAGTCATTGGAAGCTACGGGGCCTGTTCCTGAGAGCAGCAAGATTTAGGACCCCAAAAAGCTAATGAAAGCACAAAAAATCTGAGCGCGGGAGCAGGGCGCTGAGAGCAGGCATGGGCAGAGGCCTGGGTGGAGGCAGACACAGCCACAAGCTAAAGCTCTGAAACCCTGAGTGGGGAACCAGTACAGACAGGTATACGACTGTGGAAGCAGCGCCCTGAGACTTGTAAAGAAACCTCCAGCAGACAATCAAGCAAGGGGGTCCACCAGGGGGCTTGACCGCGGACAGACCCTGAGCG
>NW_025369259.1:0-4628 GCF_016433145.1 Gracilinanus agilis | reverse complement strand
CTCTCTCTCTCTCTCTCTCTCTTTCTCTCCCTCCCTTTCTCTCCCTCCCTTTCTCTTACTCTGTCTCCCTCTCCCTCCATCCCTCTCTCTCTCTCCTATCTTTCCTTCTCTCTTACCCTTTCTATCACTCTGTCTGTCTTCTCTGCCCCTGTCTCTTTCCCTCTCTCCCTCCCTCTCTTTCTCTCTCTTGTCTTCCCCTCTCTCTCTCCATTTCTCTGTCTCTCCCTCCCTCACTCTCCTCCCTTTCCCTCTCCCTCTCTCTCTGACTCTCCCTCCATCTCTCTCTGTTTTTGTCTATCTCTCCCTCTTCCTCTCTTCCACTGTCTCTCCCTCTCTCTCTATCTCTGTCTGTCTGTCTCTCCCCCTCCCTCTCTCCCTCCCCTCCCTCTGTCTCTCCCTTTCCCACCTCTCTGTCTCTCTGTCCCTCTCCCTCTCCTTCTCTCTCTGTCTCTCTTTACCAAAAACAACAACTTAAAAAAGTGAAAGCAGAAGAACTGATCCCTTGAGAGACCACTGTTCTCCTGTACTTCTGCTGAGTGTAACTACAACGGATGGGAGGGGAGGGAAATTATATATATATATATATATATATATGTATGTATGTATGTGTATATATATGTCCATCCCAACTCTGTACCATCTCTAGGACCAAACAGAAACTCTTCACTTTGCCATTTAAAGCTCTTCTCACCCTGGCTTCATCCCATCTTTCTGGGCTTCTTCCCTGCTCTTGATTGTCCTTCATTTTCTTTTTTTTAAAAACCCTCACCTTCCATCTTAGAATCAATACTATGTATTGGTCGGTTCTAAGGCAGAAGAGTGGTAAGGGCTAGGTAATGGGAGTTAAGTGACTTGCCCAGGTTCACACAACTAGGAAGAGTCTGAGGTCACATTTGAACCCAGGACTTCCCATCTCTAGGCCTGGCTCTCAAACCACTGAGCCATCCAGCTGTCCTCTATCTTCTGAATTTGTTTTATTTTATGCCTTCTGAATTTAAAAAATATATTTTATTTTCCCAATTACATGCCATAACAAGTTTCAACATATGTTTTCCAAACCTTCTGGCTTAGAACTGATACTAAAAATGAATTTTAAGGCAGGAGAGAAGTAAGGGCTAGGCAATGGGGGTTAAATGACTTGCCCAGAGACTTAGCACCAGGAAGTGTCTGAGGCCAGATTTGAACCCAGGACCTCCCATCTCCAGGCCTGGCTTTCTATCCAGTGAGCCATCTAGCTGCTGCGCCCCAATAAAGCATTTGCTGAGCATTTCTGAAGTGCTAGACACTGTGCTAAGTGTTGGAGATTCCGATATAAACAAGTTATTATTCCTTCTGCCTTTTTTCAGAGAGGACCAATGATGTCACGAAGGGGAAGATTTGACTTGCAGGTGAATTGACTTTGAGGCAGAGTTGCACAAAGTCACCAGCCTCCCATTTTCTTACAGAGTCCATCGAAGTGGCAAGGCAAAAGCCAGGGCAACTGGTGATGGCTGGGGATGCAGTGGATGACGTTGGCTTCTTCCACGTCTAACCAATCTCTAAGCAGTCCACAGTGCCTGCTTCCACTGCTTTTATGGCCATTGGAACAAATTGTTCCCATCTAACTTTTCTGCTAAGGGAAGTCACGCTATGTTGGCCCCTTTTCTATTCCTTGTACAAGATATTCATCTAGTATCTCCATGCTTTTGCACTGGCTGTTGTCTACGTGAATTTTCTTCTTAATTCCACATAATTCCTTCAAGACTCAGCTCAGTGGATAGAGAGCCAGGTCTAGAGAAAGGACGTCCTGGGTTCAAATCTAGCCTAAGATACTTCCTAGCTATGAGACCCTGGTCAAGTCCCTTGACCCCCATTGCCTAGCCCTATCTACGTTTCCAATATACAGTATTGATTCTGAGACAGAAGCTAAAGATTAAAAAAAAAAAAAACGTTACCCTTGGCCACATGTGTTCTCTAAATCTAAAATGGAGGCAAACAGAGTAAGTGAGGGATAGCTAGGTGATTCAGGGGATAGAGAGCCAGGCCTAGAAAGGAAAGGTCCTGGGTTCAAATCAGACCTGAGACACTTCCTACCTATGTGACCCTGGACAAATCACTTAACTTAAATTGCCTAGCTCTTACAACTCATCTGCCTTGGACCCAATACTTAGTATCAATTTAAATTAAAAAAAAAAAAAAAAAAGGACCCTGGGCAAGTCACTTGACCCCCATTGCCCACCCTTACCACTCTTCCACCAAGGAGCCAATACACAGAAGTTAAGGGTTTAAAAAATAAATAAATAAACAAATCAATCAATCAATCAATCAATAAAAAAGACAGTTCGGGTAAGTCCTTCTACCAGAAACCTTTCCTGGTCTTTTCAGATACTGGAGTTCAGGCTCCCAAACTGCCTTGGACTAGTCTTGTAGATATTCTGTACACATTCACGCCTGTGTGTGCTGCCTTCCGCCCTCCGTCTGAATAGAGGCTTCTTGAAGGAAGGATGCTTTACATTTCTGCCCCTTTTCCCCCAGCTGCCATCTGGCACCGAGCTTGGGACATGCTTGCTGATGGATTGAATTGCTCCAGAGGTCTGGGTCCACAAGAATATTCCAGCAGCAGCAGCCCCTGGGCCGGCAGGGAGAGAGGCAGGCATCCTTCTCTTTGGCTCTCACCTCTCTGACAAGCTTCCCCATGAAAAGTGTTCGGAGACTGTCGATTACTGGAGGGAAGAGCATCAGATGATTGGGGACTGACTGCCTGGTCCCCCGAGCAGTTGTAAGAATAATGGCCCATACCAGTAACAGGGATCAGTCATCTAAATAGGCTTCTAAAGTCCTCTTATTCCAGAGACAATAACTTGGTGGGAAGTAAGGGGGGTACCACGGGTTGCTAACTCAAGAGAGGAGACAGATATAAATCGACCTTAATGGGCTCCTCCTGTCCTTGAGTCCCATTTATCCAGAGATGAATAACCAAGGTAAAAAAAGACTCTGGCTGGAGGATTTGTAAATGCAGTAGAGGGTCTTTATTTGGCATGAATCACAGAGGGGGAAATTGTCAGGAAATCCAGCTGAGGGGGCACAGCTGATTTCACCATGTCAGGGAGAATGGGAGCTAAAACCATAGAGCTGGCCCCAAGGAGAGGCAGCCAATTGATCACCAGGCAGAGGCCTTTGGGCCATCCATCAGGTGTGTTCTCAGGCACTCACAGGAGGGGAATGCTCAGACTTTAGAGCTTATTTTCTCTATACAGGAAGTCTATGTTTCAGGTGTGTGTGTGTGTGTGTGTGTGTGTGTGTGTGTGTGTGTGTGTGTGGACAGAGAGAGGAGGAAGAAGGAAAGAGATGGAGAGAAAAGAAGGCAGAGAAAAAGAGGGAGGGAGGAAGAAACAGAGAAAGAGAGATGGAGAGAGAAGAAGGCAGAGAGGGAAAGAGAGGAAGGGATGGGGAGAGACAGAGAGATAAAGACAGAGATGGGGAGGGACAAAGAGAAAGGAGAAGAGAGAGAGGCGGACAGAAAACGCAGAGAGGGAAGGAGGGAGGAAAGACAGGCAGAGAGAGAGGGAGAGAAGAAAAAAGGGAGGAAGGGAAAGGAAGGGAGGGAAAGACAGAGAGATAGAGAGAAAAAAGGCAGAGAGGGAAAGAGAGGAAGGGAAGAGGAGAGGCAGAGACAGAAAGACAGATGGGAAGAGACAGAAAGAGAAAGGAGAGAGAAGGCAGAGAGAGAGAGAGAGACAAAAAAAGGGAGGAAGAGGGAGGGAAGGAGAGAGAACCAGAGAAAAATAGATGGTGAGAGAAAAAGGCAGAGAGGGAAAGAGGAAGGGAGAGATAGAGATAAAAACAGAAATGGGGAGACAGAGAAAGAGAAAGGAGAAGGGAGAGAGATGGACAGGGAAGGCAGAGAAAAATGGAGAAAGAGAAGTCAGAGGGAGAGAGAGAGAGAGTAGCTACTGATCTTGCTGAGAGTGCAGTTAAGACTCTGCAGTCCCACACTCAGCTGTGGCTGGCTCCACCCTGCCTGGGCCTGGGCCAGTTTGATGGGAGCTCTAATAGCCAAGGCACCAGGAGCAGCAGGAGGAACATTTACCTTATTAAGTGTGAATTCCTTTCTCCAGGGAGAGGTTGGGAGTGGGAGGAGGAGAGGGGCTGAGGAGGAAACCAGGGGCTCCTCTAGAGCAGACCAGCTGGAACCAAGCTAAGTGCCCTGGTTTAATGTATAACCAGAACCCTCTACCTAGCTAGCATTGGCACCAGGGCGCATTTGCATACAACAAGCTCATGCCCTGGCTGCTGCTGCTGCTGGTGGGTGGTGGGTGGTGGGTGGTGGGTGGGGGTCTGTTTACAAGGCCAACATCCTGTTATTATGATCTGCTGGCTTCCCCTGAAACTGTGAGAAGGCTGGAGGGTGGGGGAGCAGTGTTGCTTGGGGAGGAGGAGGGATGGGGAGCGAATGGGGGAGGGGAACAAGACTCTCCCTTGCTTCCCCTCCTGAGGGCACCTCATGCTTTCTCCAGCCACTCTGCCACTTGGTCAGGAGCTCCAGGGAAATCGCCTCTTCTTCCTGATCTCTTAGAAATCCCAGAGTGAGTTAGGGAGAGGAAGGACCGAGTCCCACCATCACCTTCATCACCATGGCATCCTTCTCC
>NW_025369258.1:0-13065 GCF_016433145.1 Gracilinanus agilis | reverse complement strand
ATGTATAATAATAACATACGTTATACATATAATATATAATTATATGTATAATAATAATAATATATTTTTTTGCCCAAATCACACACACAAAAATATAAACATAACTTTTCTAATTTTATGTACCTTTTTCTTTTCTTTCTCCGGGCTTGTCCAGCATCCAATAAGATTATTGTTTGTAGGAAATAGAAGATTGGGAGCAGCTAAGTGGTTTAATGGTTTGAGAGCCAGGCCTGGAGACAGGAGTTCATGGGTTCAAATTCACCCTCAGAGACTTCCTAGCTGTGAGACCCTGGACAGGTCACTTAACCCTAATTGCCCAGCCCTTGCTTCTCTTCTGCCTTGATTAGTATTGGTTAGTATTGGTTCTAAGACAGAAGATAAGGTTTTATTTTTTTTTAAGACAAACAAAAAGGAAGCCTTTGTCTTATCTATTTTTTAGTATTTTGTGGATGCCAGTGCAACCCTTGGGCGGAATGCCTCGTTATTCCTCTTTAATATGATGCAATAAAAACTATTGTGGGACAGCTAACTGGCTCAGGGGATACAGACCCTGCTCTGGAGTCAGGAGGGCCTAGATTCAAATATGACCTAAGACACTGCGTAGCTGTGTGACCCTGGGCAAGTCACTTAACTGGGTTTGCCTAGCCCTTATACTGTTCTGACTTGCAATTGAAAGAAGTTTAAAAAATGGAAAATAGATGATTGAAGAAACTTTAGAACACAGAATTTCAGGACTGAAAAGACCCTGAAGATGCATACTGACAACTCTAAGACAGTTCTTAGAACAGAGAATATCAGAACTGGAAGGAACCCTGGAACTTAGCCTGTCAGAGGGCTTAAGAACTGGAAAGGACCTTAGAATATAGACTGCCAAAGACGGGAGAGAATTTAGAAATGAAAATGTCAGAGCCAGGAGGAACCTTAGAACATAGAATGCCAGAGGTAGGAGAGGAACGTCAGAATTTGGGAAAGTCTTAGAACAGAGAATGTCAGAGCTAGGAGGAACCTTAGAACATAGAATGCCAGAGGTAGGAGAGGAACGTCAGAATTGGGAGGATCTTAGAACAGAGAACGTCCAGGTTCAGGGTGTTCTTAGAACAGAAGGTGTCAAAGATGGAAGGGGCCTTAGAACAGAGAATGTTAGACATTAAGGGGTTCTTAGAAGCTGACCCTCTCATTTTATTTTTTTTTAAAACCCTTAACTTCTGTGTATTGTCTCCTTGGTGGAAGAGTGGTCAGGGTGGGCAATGGGGGTCAAGTGACTTGCCCGGGGTCACACAGCTGGGAAGTGTCCAAGGCCGGATTTGAACCCAGGACCTCCCATCTCTACCTCTCATTTTATAATGGAAATGAAAATGAAAAAGAGAGGAAGGGATTTGGAACAGCTCCCACAGTGAATCAGTGGAAAAACAAAGCCTGGGACCCAATCCTTGGTGCCTCTTCTCCCACCTCTTTATAATGACCCCAATATAATGTTGGGTGTCGGGTCCTCACACAGGGAAAATTTAATAAATAAATGATTTTCTTCTTTTGGAAAACGTGCCATTTGTGCGATGTGACTCTTCTCCGATGTAGCATTTTGTCCTAAATCCCCATTTTCCTGTCCCAGCTCAGTTACCTACTTTGCTTCACTCACTCTAAGGGCCAGGTCACTTCTTCTCCCCAAGAGACCTTCTCCTTGGTTCCTTCTGACTTCTCCCCGCACACACACCCACCCAGGCCTCCATCAGACCAAGTGGCCTGCTGGGAAATTCCTTCTGGATGCCTTCGAGCAGAGATCCTGCAGGCTGGGGAGCTTTCCCCCATCCGCCTCTTAGGAACAGGCCTGTCTGAAGAGGTCCATGGAGCCGGGGGGGCTGGCACAGTTGGCGAAGCTGCCAAGTGGATTGGTTGTCAGAGGTCCAGCCCCGGATAGCCTGATGATCAAAGGCCTTCTCAGTCCTGCTGAGCTTTATCAGAAGCCAAAACAAACAGCCAACAACTTTATCTCTCCTCTGGACAAAGAAGGGAGGCAGGCAGTGGTGGGGGGGCAGGGAGGGGAAGCTCGGTTTCAGGAAACAATTTCTGATCTAGACACATTCTAGTGGGTCATTTGGCTACGCCACGCTCGGGCTTGGGGTCTCTGTCTGTTGATCTGGTGTTTTCACTTACGCCGCCCCCCCTTCATTGCCTCCCACAATGCTCCCCTCCCCAGTCTCTCCATCCTCACATTTACCAACATCACACTTGCACGTGTCCCTACCCCCACACGCATCTGAACACACACACACACATGCACAGACACAGGCACAGACCCTTTTTTTTCCCCCTCCCTGTCGTGGGCTCCAAGCTGTCTGATAAAAGAATCCAGAGAGGGCTGCCAATTAAAACAATAAAGGTCCTTGCCTTCCTTTTAAATGATTATTAACTGCCTGGCCATTTCCATGAGCCGAAGCCTCCTTCTTTCTCTCTCTCTCTCTCTCTCTCTCTCTCTCTCCCTTTATTTTTTTGCAAGGTGTTGACCTCTCTTTTTGCAGCTGGAATGTCCCAGCTCCTCTCTCTCCAGCTGTGGCCTCCTGTCAGCTGGGCAGCACACAGCTGGCCAGTCTCAAACACGTTGATTATGGCCCTGTTATTTCATCTAATAAAGAGAACACTAAAAAGGATGGATGGGGGAGGGAGACGAGAGGGAACAGCAGCCCACCCTCCCAATCTGTTTCTTGACAGATCCCAGAGACTTCCCCACCCCGTACCCAAGCTCAAAAGTCTCTCCTACCAGATGCAAGTCTTCATCCACTCTTCCAACCTTGTGCCAGTTTCTCGTAAACTCCGGCTACTGGAAAGGAGAGGATTCCCTTTTCCCCAAGCCCAACGCACATAGAGACACCCTATCTCCCACCCTAGCCCAAGCCAGCAGCTTTAACCGAGGCCGGGAGATGGTAGGAGTGGAGAAAATCGAGTCAGGAAATGGAGAAGTTGGCCCCTGACCTTCTGCTGAGGTAGAGAAGCCAAGGGAAGGAGAAAAGGAAATAAGACTTCACGATGTAGCTAGAGAGAAGGCCAATATCATCTCCATTCATCTCCTCATCCAGCTTGGGATAATGCTGAGAATAATCATCATCATCATCTTATCACTGCAGGATCATAGATGGAGAGATGAAAGGGACCTTAGAAGTTTTTTTTTAATTAAAAAAAATTTTTTTTTAATTTGACATTTGAGGAAAATGAGGCCCAGAAAGTTAGAATTCAAACCCAGGGCTTCCTGACTCCAACGTCATCATCCTCTCCATTCTACGAGCCCTGCCTTTCCCTCCAGCTAAAGTGAAAAGAGAGTTCAATTTAAATTGGTGGGCAATATATTGGGATTGTTATCTAGATACAAGGAATTTTTAAAAATGGAAGAAAAACAGTAGCCTCTACACACACGCGCGCACACACACACACACACACACACACACCTAATATGCTTGCGTGCTTTGGGGAAACACATACACAAAGAAATAATTAAACACTTCAAGATGGAAGAAGGAAAGATCTCCTATCAAAAATGGCGCCCAAGCTATGCTTTAAAGGAAATCTAAGGATGAGTGTCTTGACTCTAACAAATTTAATAGCTAGAGGAGGGCAAGCAGAGCCAGGGAAGGGATGGACTCAAGTCCACAGCATGGGAGCCATAGCCAAAGGAATCAGGGATCTAACTACTAGGGAAGGAAAGATGTGGGAAGAACCTGAAAGCAGACTTCCAAGTACTGGAAGCTTTGAGCCACAGAAGAGGGATAAGTCTGTTCCCCCGGGCCCCCGAGAACAGAACAAAGGCCAATGTGCAGAAATTGCAAAAAATTTACGTCTAGCGTCAGGAAAAAAAGTGATCAGTTAAGTGGCTCAGTGGATAGAGCACAGACCTGGAGTTGCTCAGACCATATGTAGAATACTAGATTTCTGAGTGTCACATTTTAGCAAAGACACTGGAGAACTGGAGAGCATTCACAGAAGGTAAATCAAAATGGATCTGCTAAAAGAAATTGGAATAGGGACATTTAGATGGCTCAGTGGATAGAAAGCATGGCCTAGAGATGGGAGGTCCTGAGTTCAAATTTGGCCTCAGATACTTCCTAGCTGTGTGATCCTAGGTAAGTCACTTAACCCCCACTAACCACCACCACCACCCCAGCTCTTACTGCTCTTCTGCCTTGGAAGCAATACTTAGTAACCATTCTAAGATAGAAGGCAAATTTTTTAAAAAGAAAAGTGAATGTTGTGAGTGAGGGGCAACCAGATGGCAGGCCTAAAGATAAGAGATCCTAGGTTCAAATCTGGCCTCCTCAGTCCTTTCCTGGCTGTGTGACCCTGGGCAAGTTACTTAATCTCAATTACCTAGTCCTTAGAGCTCTTCTATCTAGTTACCAATACTTAGTACTAATTCTTAGATGGAAGATAAGAGTTTTTTAGAAAGGAAAAAAAAAAGAACTTTGGATAATTTATTTGAAGAAGAGAAGTCTTGGAGGATCTTTCTGCTGATGGTTATGACTTGATTTATCCTAGAAATTTTTAAGAAACTGGAAGAAAGTGAGATGGGGACGTGATTGGTTTCTTTAAATAGCTGAAGTACTATTAGGTGGGAGAGGAATTAGCCTTCTTCTGCTTGGCCCCAAAGGGCAGAACTGGAAGCAGTGGGCAGAATCTGCTGAGGCCAATTTAGATGTGATAACAAGAAAAAAACTTCCTAACAATTCAAACTATCCAGAAGTAGGTTGGATCACATTAAAAGCAAATGAATTCATTGAAGATCTTCAGGCTAAAGCAGGATGACCTCTGATTGTGGAGGGAGTAGAGAGAAAGGATTCTTCTTCAAGTATAAGGAAGTAGAAGGGACTGTGAAAAAAAGCAGTAACTCTTAACTTAAAAGACTTAGGTTCAAGGTCCACCCCAGATGATTGCTTCCTTAGATAAGTCATTTCCCTCCCTGGGCTTCACCTCCCTCATCTGTAAAATGTCAAAGCTTGGAGTGAATATTTCTTAGATTCCTTCCCAATTCCAGATGTGTATTTCTGAAGTCCTCTCCTCTTCAGAGATTCTGTGATTGGACGGTGACCTTCACTTGAGTGCACAAACAGTCATTTCTCCTCTGTTCCAGGAAGGTACAGCTTCATAGTCCTGAAGCCCACATCAGTTCTCATCTCTCTAATGCAATGAACACTTCATGTTGCCCTCCCTTATAGGGAGTTCTGTGCCTTTCTTATCTCAGGACTGGACTGGGAGCTGCCTGAGGACAGAGACGATGCCTTCTCTGAACATTATACCTCTCTTTGTGGCCAGTAGAGTTTCCTGTCCACAATGAGCTTTTCTTGGGCTGGAGTTTTTCCTTCACCTCTGATCTCTTTCCTGTTTCATCTCTCTCCTACCAAAATGGCATAGTAGAATATAGGACCCGGAATCAGGAAGACTGAGGCTCATATTCCATCTCTGATATCTACTGAGTGACTCTGGGCAAATCAGTTCATTTCTGTCTGCCTTGGTTTCTTCAACTGTAAAATAGAAATAATCTCTAACTCCCATGATTGTTTTGATGTCCAAATGGGAGATTCATTAAGTACACAGTGCCAAGCACAGAATAGATATGAATAAGCCCTTATTTTCTCCCTTCCTTAATAAATGTAGATGTAGAGGGCAGCTGGGTTGCTTAGTGGCTTGCCTAATCCTTACCACTATTCT
Source organism: Gracilinanus agilis (assembly GCF_016433145.1). Taxonomy (NCBI): domain Eukaryota; kingdom Metazoa; phylum Chordata; class Mammalia; order Didelphimorphia; family Didelphidae; genus Gracilinanus; species Gracilinanus agilis. The sequence goes on along the minus strand of NW_025369258.1, from coordinate 7,374 downwards.
GCCTTAGAACCAATACATAGAGGGGACAGCTGGGTGGCTCAGTAGATCGAGAACCAGGCCCAGAGATGGGAGGTGCTGGGTTCAAATCTGACCTCAGACACTTCCTAGCTGTGTGACCCTGGGCAAGTCACTTGACCCCATTGCCTAGCCTTTACCACTCTTCTGCCTTAGAACCAATACACAGTATTGGTTCTCAGATGGAAGATAAGGGTGAAAAAAAAGAATTAATAATGAAGGTAAGGGTTTTAAGAAAAAATAAAAAACAAATCTACTTTAAAAAAAATAGTTACTTAAAGTCAACTAGATGGCAACCTTCTTGGTCCCCCTCCCCCCAAAAAAATCCTGGATTTAAAGCTGGAAGATACCTCGGAAGTACCTAATCTGGTCCTCCTATTTAACACATGAGGAAACAAAGGCTCACAGAGGTATAGAAACTATTCGAGATTACACAAATTATAAAACAGAAATCCAAAATTCTTCTTTTTCCAAAGATTATTCATATTGTTTGTTATATAAAATACCGTGGAGAACAGGCTACCCAGGGACCAACAGAGCAAGGACAAAATGTTCTAAGGACAAAGAACATAGAGTTAGGAAGGCCTGGATTTGAATCTAAGTAGCTTTATGAACTTGAGCAAGTCCCTTCCCTTCCCTGAGCTTCAATTTCTTCAACCATAAATTGAGGGGTCTGGACAAGATGACCTCTAAGATTCTTTCCACCTTGAACCTCTTGCTCCTATCATAGATCCCAAGGAACGAACCCATGCCTAAAAGGATGGCAGGGCAGCTGTGCCCACACAACTGACCTCAGGTTCTCCGAGACCCCTATGAAAATGCATCACTCTTGGCACCTTTGCCCAGTAATGCCAGCTTCAAGCCAACGTAGTTGACTTTGAGCTTCAGGCAACTCTATTCTACTCTAGCAACTGGGCTATTCAAATGTCAAATGGCAGTCCAAGGCGATCATCCCTCTCCACTCTTGGCCACACCAGCACCTGATCCAGTTCTTTACTTGAGCAGAATAATCCTCGGGTTTTGACTTTTTGCTTTCTCTGTTCTCTGCTCCTCTTCTCTGTCTCTTTCCTACGCCTTCCAATTGTCTTTTCAGGCTGTCTTTTTTTTTTTTCCTTGCAAAGGTTAAAAATACACATATGCTGGCCCGCGCGAGCAAGACACACACTCACACACACTCATACAGAGAGGGAAGAAAGAAAAAAAAAACAATCTGTGATGCTCATTAATGTTTAAGGAACCGTTGAAAAGACTGGAAAATATGCAAACTGCTTGGAGGAGGAGAGGAGATGTTAAACGTGTAATTTCTCCATTATTATCAAGATGTCTCTTTCAGCTTTAATGACAGGATGCATAGCAAGCATGTCAGAAAAACTTTTGCTGCATCTTGGAGAGAAAGCAAATAATTGAGTTTCTGCTCAGTGACAGCTCTGCCCTGCGTGTGTTGAGCTCCCTGTCGGTTTCGTTCCATCTCAATCTATCTTTTTTTTTTTCTTCTTTCTTTTGGCCAGTGCAGTTGGATTTCAGAGGGAGGCCTTTGGGAATTGGCCCTCATTTTCCCCCCTTTCTTCTCCCTCTCCCCTCAAGGGTTCATCCTTGGCTTGCATTAGGCTCATCCGTGGTTCCTGCCAAAGCAGCCTGGATAGAGTCTCATCTGGACCTCATCACCGCCTCTGCCTGTGTTGGCCAGAAGAGATCGCTAAAAATCTATGCTCCTTAATTTTTGCCACTCTGAAGCAGCATCCTAGCCTTCAGAATCTCTGCATATAGCAGTCCCTGAAATTCCAAATGGACCCACTGGAAATTCTGAACTACCCCCTTCCCAAGGTCATTTGTTTTGTTTTCAGGTAGGTAGAATCAAGGGCAAAGGATTGGGCCTTTGGGGCAAGAGGGCAGGAAAAAAGATTGGCATGGGTCAGTGTCCTTTGTATGGCATACTGTTGGCAAAGCTATAATTAGGGCAGGGCCATTGGGGCTTTGCCTCAGGATGCTGAAATTTAGAGGATGCTAAAAATACTAATATTCCTTAAGTTGGTAGAAATTCTTGTTGTTGTTCAGTCGTTTTAACCATATGTAAACCTTTGCGGCCTCACTTGGGTTTTCTTGGTAAAGATATCGGAGTGGTTTACCATTTCCTTCTCTAGTTCATTTTAAAGCTGAGAAAACTAAGGCAAATAAAGTTGAGTGATTTGCCAGGAAGACACAGCTAGTAAGTGTCTGAGGCTAGATTTGAACTAACATCTTCCTGACTGTAGGCCGGTTGTCTAGTAGCTGTGAAAGATAATCAGATTAAGCAACTTCAGTTTGTATTCACTATTTGACACCTTCGTATAACTGTACATTCTCTATGTGTAATCCTATTAGATAATCAATATTTTAGGGATCAATTATAAGGAATAATCTCAATTCTTAATTGATTAAATAATTGTGTACGAGAATCTGCAATCAATAAAATCCTCTGAAATGCCTTAGCAAAATATGCGTGGCAAAGGAAGTTGTGTGCATGCATCCAGTGTCCTGGAATGTGTCCAAATGTTATGATATCTGTTAGCTTTGAAGCTACGAGAATGACCTTGGCTTTTACCATGTATGGAATGGACCTTTACTTCATCAAATATACCTTCTAAAAAAAGAGAACTTTTCTGGTCCCCCTTCTGAGCAGAGATACTCAGAAGACCAGTCCCCGTTTAAGGGAGCAGTTCATGCAACTAACTGGGTCTTTTGGCCCATCTGGGACCCTCATGGACCCTGACATTTTATAATTTATAACTTTCTTCAGTAACTGTCAGTATGGTTCAGAGAATTGCTTCCCAGTATTTATTTATTTTTTGTTTTTACATAGTCAAGCTTAGAACCCAGTTCTTGATTTCATCCTGTACCTGTGATTTCATGAGAGAGGGAGCTCCCAAAGGGGACATTCCCTTAACTAATGTCAAGTAGCAACAATTCTGCAACTTCTAGTCTTAGACAGTTACCTGGGACACTGAGAAATCAAGTGATTTGCCCAAGATCATGCAACTGGTATGTGTTTGAGGCAAGAATTGAACGTAGGTCTTCCAGTCTCTGAGGCTAGACAACTAAATTAACCTGCTACCTTATTATCTCCTTTATCAAGATAGCAAAAATAATTCATTAACTAGAAAATTAGGGGGCAACTGGGTAGCTCAGTGTATTGAGAGCCAGGCCTAGAAACGGGAGGTCCTAGGTTCAAATCTGGCCTCAGACACTTCCCAGCTGTGTGACCCTGGACAAGTCACTTGACCCCCATTGCCTACCCTTACCACTCTTCTGCCTTGGAGCCAATACACAGTATTGACTCTAAGATGGAAGGTAAGGGTTTAAAACAAAACAAAACAAAACAAAACAAAACTAAGAAACTACGAAAAGGTGACTTTCTTTCCTGGTGGCCTCCAGATCAACCCAATCCTATTTCCTCTCTGGATGGAGATCCCATAGGATCATTGATTTAGAACAGTGATGGCAAACCTTTTAGAGGGGTAGGCCATGTGAGAAATGTCCTCAAGTGTGCATGGAGAGGGGGAAAGTGGCAGCCCAATATCCCTTTGACTTTCTAGTAACAAACTCTGTCAAACTCTGTGCTGGGGTGATGGCATGCATGCCCACAGAGAGGGCTCTGAATGCCCCTCTCTGATACATGTGCCATAGGCTCGCCACCACTGATTTAGAATTAGAAGGAACCTTAGAAGTCATCTAGACCCACCTCCATTTTATGCATGAGGAACTCAGACCCAAAAGAATTAGGTGACTTGATTAAGGTCTCATAAGTAATAAATATCCAATGCAAAAATTGAACCTAAGTCCTCTGAATCCAAAGCCAACATTATTTCCATGGCATCACACTGCCTTGTGCTGATTTGAATATTAGAAGAGCAGAAGAGACATCTCCTGAGTTCATTGCCCACAATGTCCAAAGTCCTAAGGTTTCTTCCTCCATGGAATCATATTCCAAGGCCTACAATCCCTCTTCTTGTTTCCACTCCCATGTCTGAAGTCTCCTTCCCAACTGTACTCAGCAGAGACACCAAAATTCTTAGCTAAAACTCTGAGGGTTGACCAGTATCAGCAAAATAAGTCACTGCCTCTCCCTACCCTAACAGAATCACTTGTTTACCTCCCAATAAAAGTGGAGGACACACAACCTCTGTCTCTTCCCTCCCCATTGCTGAAAAAAAAAACCACCACCAACAACAAAAAAACAAATAAAAATACATTTGAAAGCATACAACAGCATTGGCAGTCAAGAGTAGTTTTTGCAAGCATCCGAAGCAGTGGGATTACTGAGGCCATACCAAAATGTTCCAAAAGGAATGATGTCATCAAGTTCATTCCCTGGATGGATATTTCAGGAATATGAGACAATTAGCAACCCGGGACCAGCAACGATGTCAGAAGAATTCGGTGCCAAATCCTCGTCTTCAAACACCAAGGCCAATTTCTATTGTTCGCTCCTTCTCTGTGATTGGTGAAGGCATTGGCCATAGAAGGAGGCCATTTCTTTTCAACAGGGCTTGAGGATGGAGACCAGGAAGATGAATATTTTGGCCTGACCTAGAAGCAAAGTTCATCTTGAAAAGGCCACGGGTCTGTAAGGAATACAAGGTCAACATGACTCAAAAGTGGAATGTGGCATCCAATTTATTCATTCATTCATTCATTCAATAAGCATTTTTTTAAACTAAGCATTTAGTAAGCTCCTATTACGTTCCAGGCATTGTGCTGGGTTCTGGGAATAGGAAAAATAAAATACTTACAACCCTCAAGGAGTTTACATTCCATTAGAGGGAAGCAATATATATTGGATAAAATATATACAACATCCTACGGGAGGGTACTAGCAACAGAAGGATAGCCCTTATGTAGGAGATAAGGAGATGGTGATTAAGGGAGGAATAGCATCAAAGACTCCGAAGTGATAGGCTCATTGGACACTACCCTGGTCAGCTATAGACTTGGAACTAATAGGTCCTGAGTTCAAATTCAATTTTAGCTCCTGCTTAGCCATGTGAGCCTGGGCAGGTCTCTTGTTCTATTTTGGCTTTGGCTTCCTCACCCATAAAATGAAAGGGTTGAATGAACAGCCTCTGAGAGTCTTTCTGGCACTAGATCTAGGATCCCAAGTTGTTTTCAGTTCTGGGCACCACAGTTTGATAAGACCATTGATGAATTGGAAGATGTCTGAAGAAGAGGAACTAGGAGTGAGAGGCTTGTAGTCCATGTTATAGAAGGATCAGGTAAAGAGGGAAAGGGCCATTTAAACTGGAATCAAGAAGCCATGGCGGGGGGGGGGGGGGCAGCTGGGTAGCTCAGTGGATTGAGAGCCAGGCCTAGAGACGGGAGGTCCTAGGTTCAAATCCGGCCTCAGACACTTCCCAGCTGTGTGACCCTGGGCAAGTCACTTGACCCCCATTGCCTACCCTTACCACTCTTCCACCTATGAGTCAATACACAGAAGTTAAGGGTTTAAAATAAAAAAAAAATTAAATAAAAAAAAATTTAAAAAAAAAGAAGCCATGGGGATGGGCAGATAGTTGACTCAGTAAATAGAGAGTTAGGCCTGGAGACAGGAAGTCCTGGGTTCAAGTCTGGCCTTAGGTACTTCCTAGCTATGTGACCCTGGACCAGCCACTTAACCCCATAGCCTAGCCCTCCATGCTCTTCTACTTTGGAACTGGCACAGCATCAGTTCTAAGATAGAAGGTAAGGATTTTTTTAAAAAGGCAAAGGGAAAGAGGAGTGTGATAGGAGATGATGGCTATTTTTTTAAATAGCTATTTTCTAATATTTAATGGGATGTCACATGGAAGGTTTGGATTTGTTCTGCTAAACACCAGTGGAGAAAATCAAAAGCAATGGGAAAGTTACAACAAGATAGAGTTGGGTTCCGTGTAAGGAAAAACTTTCTAGAAATTAAAGCAATAAAAAAAAAAGAGCTACCTTCAGAAATATTGATTTCCCTGTCACTGGAGGTACTTAGGTGGAAAGTGGATGAATTATTGTGTTTGGGCCATGATGTTGACATATTAACTCAGAAGTCCCCTCCCATTCTGAGGTCTATGGCTCCGTCATTGGACATTAGACTTACAGTTGATGTCCTAACCTCCTTAGCCTTCCTCTCATACCTTTCCTAGAAAAGAAGAAGGGAAGAAAGGAGAAGGGAAGAGAAAAGGAAAAGAAGGAGAAGAGAATAGTATAAAGTCACAGAATCATAAATTTAGACCTGAAAGGAACCTTAGAGCCCATTGAGCCCAATCCCTTCATTTTATAAATAAAGAAACTAAAGCTGATAGAAGTTAAGTGACTTGACCAGGTTCATACAGCTACTAAGTGTGTCAGGTAAAATCTGAACTCAGGTTTTCCAGAGTCAAAGTCTAATCCACTAACCATTAATTCATGCATTTTACCAGCTATTGAGATCCAGAGGGGAGATCAAAAATGGACAAAATATTGTAGAAGAAAAATTGGAAAGCCAAGGCCATGGAACTGAGACCAATTAGGGAAGAGAAGGCTAAAGGAGTTACTACATGTGGTCAAGCACATGTGGTGCTACTATCTATAACAAAGAATAGGATCATGAACCTATTCAACAAACACAGTTAAGTATCTATTATGAATCAGGTATCCTGGTGATAGAAAGACAAACACCCTCACACACACAACGTCGTTGCCCTCAAGGAGCTTATATTCTACCCAGGTGAGGAGCACGTTTTCTTAATGAATACTCAGACAAAAAAAAAATGATTAGTCCCAACAAAGTCATTTTAAGAGGGAGTAAATGCTCGTAACACGGTTCTTTTGGAGAGGTGGCAGTCTGTGGTGGTGCTAGAAATTCTACAAGGTAGAAGTGAGAAGGGGAAGTATTCTGGGTCTGGGAAATCCCCTAAGTAAGAAGATGGAGGCAGAACCTGAAATATCAGACACCAGGAGCAGCTAGCAAGTGATGTGTCAGATTGACTAGAATAGCTTATGAAAGAGATGTAAGGTGAACACAAGGAAATAGACAGGCATCCCTGCCCTACCTCCAGCTGTACCTCTTTGGGACCATGCCCAGATCATACCTCAAATGGGCAAGGCAAAGGGAAAATATCAAGAGTCATAGAGAGATGCACAGAGCAAAGCCATGGCAAGACCAAGATTAGAACTCATGTCTTCTGGCTCTCATATCAGTTAGTCAAGAATTCATCACTAGACTAAGGTTTTGGAATTCTGTTTGTAGGCAATAGGAATCCAAGCAATGTTTTTGAGCTGGAAAATTAAAATTGTGCTTTAAGAAAATTAGGGCAGAGTTTATGGGGCAAATGAGAAGAGAAGAGAAGAGGAGAGGAGAGGAGAGGAGAGGAGAGG
>NW_025369257.1:0-2352 GCF_016433145.1 Gracilinanus agilis | reverse complement strand
CACATATAATTATACTATATACTGTTATATATTCATTACATATAGTTATATATTTTATAAAATGATAATATTTTTATATAGTTATTAAATGCTAAATATATGCCAGATATTGTGCTTAAGCTCTGGGGATACCAAAAAAAAGGGTGAATCTAGACCAGTGATTCCCAAAGTGGGCGCCCCTGCCCCCTGGTGGGTGCTGCAGTGATCCATGGCAGCAGTGATGGCCACAGGAGCATTTATCTTTCCTATTAATTGCTATTAAAATTAAAAAAATTAATTTCCAGGGGGTTAAGTAATATTTTTTCTGGAAAGGGGGCAATAGGCTAAAAAAGTTTGGGGAATCGCTGCTCTAGACCCTGCCCTCTACTCCAGTCTACTGGAGAAGAAAACAACTCATAAAATAACTAGGTATATGCAAGATATATTACAAAGCAGATGGAATATAACCCCTCATCTCTTTTCTTCTTTGAATGAAGATACTATTTCAGGTTCCCATGATCTTGTCACAATTGTTTAGCAAAAACACAGACTGAATGGCTAGGTCTGAATTCTTGCTGCTATGAGCTAATGATGGGGCAGCCAGAAAAAGGTGAACAAGTTGTAGGGAAGGCTAGCGGAAGGCGAAAGGGTTTTTCAACTTTTTGTGTGTCACGGACCCCTTTGGCAGTCTGGTGAAATCTTTGGACCCCCTCTCAGCATGATGTGTTTAAATATATAAGTTAAAGTATGTAGGATTACAAAGGAAACCAATGATGCCGAAGTGTAGTTATTAAAAAAAATGACAATTTTAAAACGTTCGGAGCCCCGGGGTGTTGAAGCTCCAGTATAAGTTCATCTGAAGGCAGTGGATGGCTTCTCTCTTCTCAGAGGGGATGCACACATTTTTCACTGGTGAGAGAAGGCTGTGTGCTGGACAGCTCTTTACAAAGCTGTTGCCTTCATTCGTCATGGAGGTCAGCTCCCTGACAAGGTTGGAATGACCTGAGTTTGTAAAAGCCTCTGCTGCCTTCTGAGCCAAATAACAAATACTATGTTCCGCAGTTTCTATTAGGGCTCTGAGCGGTATCAACTGTGACAGCCCAGCTGAGTGCCTAGAACAGCTGTAGCTTCTCATAACCAGGATGCCCATTATTCCTCGTGCCTCCAGTGAGAAGCGAAATAACCTGAAAGTCAGTTCGTTTTTAGTCATAGCTCTTCGGCACCCAACCCCCGAGCTCTGTCAGACTGGAACTATCCATCTCCTCTTGGAAAGCAACCACCTCTCTTCTTCAGCCTCATTTGTTTTACAGAAAAGGAGGTGAAAATTGGTCTGTAGGAGAGAGTAGTACATGAACCAACATAAAACTCACAGGGTAGTATATTGTTGTATCGATTTTTCCCTCTGTTCTCTGGCAAAAGGGCTGTGTCACATGACTGGTTTCGACCCACCTCTTTTAAATCCTGTTAGGGAAGAAATAAAATTTTCCAAGTGGAAAATTATTAAAAGGTGTGAATATAAACCTCAGAGCACCTGAGTCATCTAAAGCCAAGTGGAGGGGGGCATCTTGTGGGGGCTATTTAACTAAATGGTCAAGTCAACTAAATAATAGCATTGTTTATATCAGAAAGGACCATTCTACATTAATAACACATGACTCAAACTCCTGCTGGTTCCTCAGAATCTGCTGATCTCTTTCCCGAAATCAAACTGTCAGCACATTGTGCCATATTCATAGGATGCTAAGAAAAAGGATTTAGGGTAAAGGGGACCTGTACAGATTATCCCGTCTGCCTCCTCTTCTCTATTCTCATTTTACAGATGAGGAAACTGAGGCAGGCAGCAGTTTAAGTGATAGTCCAAGGTTATACAGCTAGTAAATGTCTGAGGCTGGATTTGTACTCGGGTCTTCCTGACTCTAGATCCAACACCCTTTCCACTGTACCACCCACTTGCCCAACAATAAGAAGCAGGGTTAGAATTAAGACTCAAACCTTCAGGGATCTGCTACTAAATATTAAAGTTACACAGAATATAATAGTCTTGTTGAAATATTAAAACTCATCCTAACTTGCAGCCAAAATCAGAATATGAGACCAGATATAAAGTTAAAGGGATTATTAAACTATTGCCTAGGAAGTAGGGTAGGTCTTTGGTCTTGCTTCCTACCTCATATTCCTTGGAGAGAAGATAGTTGGAATCTGCTTGTAGCTTCATGAAATGTGCTTCAAACTGATTAACTTTTATGGGGCTGCCATTAAAACAATAATAAAAACAATAAAGTGTTATTGAGTCAAGGGACCAGATCTGAATGATCTTTCAAAAGCACACTCTCTAATGGATACAATAGTTCCCTCTCCCTCTCCCTCTCCCTC
>NW_025369256.1:0-10674 GCF_016433145.1 Gracilinanus agilis | reverse complement strand
TGTTATATTGATGGGAAATGAAAGGATTGAAGACCAAAGAAGAGATAGAGAATGTTACAAAATGTAAAATGAATAACTTTGGTTACATTAATTTGAAAAGTTTTGTACAAACAAACAAAATGATGTTAGATGATTTCTCCTAGGAGTAAAGGAAATTGGGAATCCTTATATCTTCTGAATAATTAGGTATCACAAAAAAGGTTTGTAAACCTCTTTGCAGCCAGCAGCATAAAGGAGGTGCCTTGTGATCCCCCCCCACTTCCTCACCCCATTTGTCAAATTCCTTTGGGGAGCCTCACTCTCCCAATGTTTTGTCAGGAAATGACTGACTCTGAGGAATGGTAGATTGGTCACCTTCAGTGTGATGAGAGAATGGAGGGAAAAGGTAGATTGGTCACCTTCAGGGTGATGAGAGAATGGAAATGCCTCCATCCTGTATCCAAACAAACAAAGCATTGAATCATTGCAATATCCCCTCTGTCACCAGTCACCTTCCAAGGGCTGTGATGTACAGGAATTTTAACTCAGAGTTCAAGGTATTCAGGCTTGAGGCTTGGGCTTGTGGCAGGTACTGATCATTTAGAATCTCTTTCTCTACCTGGGGTGGCCTCAGGAGAGAAAGTGTGCTTGTGGGATGATGGCTTCAGTTCAGGATTTTTGTTCTGTTACTTCCGGAGTCCTTATTTATTCCAGTTTCTATAATCCACAGCCAAGTGTGATCCCTATTCCCCCTGAAACAGCCTAGTCTGTGATTGACCTCAGGTGATCTGACCAAGGTCCCCAGAAATTCTGCCACTAGAAGCAGACATTTTTAGTTCTTACAATCTCCAGCTTTCTGCCCCCACCAGCTTACTTCCCTTGCCTTCCGTGCCTTGAAAGGGCAGCCAAGGTCTCCACACTTCTGCGAGTAACTACAGCCAGCAGGGCCCAACAACTCTCAGCAATGACATTCACCTGGTGTGCATGGACTCCCAAAGTCCTCCTCTGGTCAGAAGTTTCTCATTTCATCTTTCTTTCCCTCATTATTCATTTCGCTCTCTCTCTGTCATTTTCTCTGTTTCTGTTTCTCTCTTAACCTCTCTCCCTTTCTCCCTCTCTTTCTCCTCCTTTCTCTGTCACTATCTCTCCATCTCTCTATCACTCTCTGCCTCTCCCTCTGCACCCCCTCTCTCTTCCTCTCCCTCTTATACTTTGAGGTGGCCTCCTTGTAATTTTACTCTCTCACCTTGGATATAAGGATGAGTTCAACCCACATACTTGGCCCTCACATCCAGTAATTTGACACCAGACAAAAAATCTCTCCTTTTATGGGACAGATCCTAATAACTGGGTTCTGGCCACTTCTCTCATCTTTGCTTTGGATGGCTTGGTGTGGGTACAAAGGTAGTAGGTGACAAATGCAAGTAACAGGGAATGAAGAGCATCAGATAGAGTAGAAACAAGCTAGATTTCATCAAAGACTGCCTCAGGTCTTTTCTCTTGCTTAGTTTCCTCTCTCCTTGGGTAAAAGCTTCTCTTTTGGGCTAAAAAGAAAAGATTGCAGAATTGTGGCTTTAACTGTATATGTACAAACTCTTAACACCCTGGGAGTATGAGACTTCTCATCTGGAAGGGGCCATCAGAACTCTAACCCCTTCGGTTTATGGATAGAGAAAATTAGGTTTGGGCAGAGATGGTGATCCATTGGTAGCTGAAGTTCCATGTGACGTGGATCACACATACATGTCAACTGATCTTTGTAGGGGGAAATTCTTATATGCTTAGTTTCTCTGGGTGTGTTTAAGTTTCTTCTGTTTAGAATGCCATTTTAAGTGAGTACTGTGTAATTAGAATTTTGAACCCCAGGACTCTCTCCCAGCATCCCACATTCGTTCTCACGTTATAGCCTTACATTTTGGAGATAAAGTTTTTGTGTGACCCCAGCCCTCGCTCTCTTTTCCCCCAAACATGGCTGGGAAAGTTAGCTTTACTTATACTTTTCTTTTGTCCTTTTATTTCTTCTGCTTCAAGTGATTATTAATAAATATTATAAAATATAATACTTGGAGTTATTGGATATTAATTTAAATTTTACAGTATCACGGTTTTCCTGGATTTGAATACTCAACACTCTATGTGACTTTGGTTAAGTTGCTGCCTCCCATCCCCACCCACAACAGAGGGGCTTAGGGTAGTCTTTTTCTTTCAAAGTGACAAAAGGTGGAGTGGAGGCTAAGTGGGCCCCAGGATGTCTCCCCTCTTGCTCCCTCCCCAAACTTTTTGGATGAGTGCTAAGGAGGACACTCACCAGGACAGTAATTTTGTAGTAGTCAGAGCTCCTCCAAGGCAAAGTCCAACTATGCTCTTCCTCTGCCTCCAAGTTCTCTCTTGGCTGGCTCTGGTCTGCCCTGAGCTTCAGGATGGTGGGGGCTAAGACCAGCTTCTGTGAGGTCACTCGCTTTGTTACCAAACATTCCCTTGTTGCTGTGACAATGGGGCCCAAACAAACCTTACTCTCAGGCAGGTGAGGCTTTCCCCCCTTGGCACTGTACTTTTCAAAAAGGATACTGGTTAATTAGAGAATTGTGTAATTGGAAATCTTATGCGTTTGAACTACATTCCCCAGGAGCCCACTGACTTCCTGTCTTTACATGCTATGTAGACAGGAGATAAATTGGGTGGTCTTCCCTGGCTAGACCTCTTTCCTGGGTTGCAACTCCTCCCCGCACTGGACCGAGAGCATGGGGGCCCTTCTGGCCACATCTGTCAGGCCTGGGAGCCTGGGCAGTGGGGAGCACAGTAACCTGCTAAGAAGCCTCTGTTTGAGCAGCAGAACAGTGGGCTGCCCACATAGGATGTCACTCCAGGAAAAGGGACACTTCATCCCATTCCTAGAGCCTTTGGGAGGACCTGCTGCTCCTGCCTGCCTGACAATGCTCTCGCTTACAGCTCTCGGAGTCTGGCCCTCCTCTCCAACTCTCTCAGGCCCAAAGCCTAAGCTGCACCTCAGTGAAGTCTGGTTCTCCTAGGGACACCAGCTCTGCATAGGCTCAGAGTTAATCCACCTTCCAAGACTTCACCAGGGTCAGGCGATATACTGTGCATTGTTGCTGAAACAGAGAAAAGGCAGCTCAGCTTAGAGGAAAGAGCATGGAGAAAGCTGACCCCTGAGGCAGGGACCAGGCGAGGGCGGGGGCCCCCAACACTCTCAGGCTACTGTTCCATCTGGCAATGCAGAAATCTCCTCTGGGAGGCTCCCCTAGAAAATCTTCTCAATGTAATGGATGGGTGGTTCAGTGGACAGAGAGCCAGGCTCAGAGATGGGATGTCCTGGGTTCAAATCTGGCCTCAGACATTTCCTAGCTGGGTGACCCTGGGCAAGTCACTTAACCCCCACTGCCTAGCCCGTAGGGCTCTTGGGCTTTGGAACCAATACACAGAATTGGATTTTTAAAAAATTGCACCAGGAGGCCAGCACAGCCTCTACTGAGAGAGCACTGAGACCCCGTCTCCTCCTCTCTCTCCTAAGCTAAAGCATAAATAGCATCGCCAGGAACCAGCCCAGCAGAAGCCGGGCCCAAAGCAAGGCCCTGCCTGAGACAGCACAGGGTGAGCGCAGCAGCCCTGAGGCATGTGAGGACAGGAGGGGCCCCTCATATCTCAGCTTTCTCTTACACCTCCTCCTCCACACATGTGAGAGTGAGATGGGGAAAGGAAGGAATCCCTGGCGCCGGCATCCTGCAAACACCAAGGCCGTTACTTCTCAAACCACTGAATACGATATTCAGGACTATTCTAGGAGGGCATCCAGTGCCAGAAAGTATGGATAGAAACAAGAAGCAGATGAGCAAACTGAGGCACGAATGAAGGTTCAAGGGCTTTGTAACTGAGCCTCAGTCTCCAGGCTCTGTCCAGGGCATCTTCCATTATGACAGAAGGATCAACTCTCCAAACCTGGCAGTTTTCACCTTTTTTAGGTCAGGGAACCCTCTGGCAGTCTAGTGAAGCCAAGGAACCCCTTATAACAATAATGGGGCTTTTTGTTTGTTGTTTGTTTGTTTGTTTGTTTTGTTTTAAACCATCACCTTCCATCTTAGAATCAATCCTGTGTATTGGTTCCAAGGCAGAAGAGCAATAAGTACTGGGCAATGGGGATTAGAGGACTTACCCAGGGTCACATAGCTATGAAGTATCTGAGGCCAAATTTGAACCTTTCATCTCTGAGCCTGACTCTCAATCCACTGAGTCACTTTGCTGTCTACAATAACAGTATTAAATGCACAAAATAAATTATGCAAAGGATTAAAAAGGAAACCAATTATATCCAAATCAATTAAAAAAACAAGTTCACAGACCTGAGGTAAAGAAGTGTACTCTACAATGGTTCTTATTTTGAAAATAAAAATGCTCATTTCTGAATGTCCTCTTCTCCCTGTTCCTTCAAGCAGATAACATTGTTCTATCACTGAGGAATGATGTTGAAGTCAAGAGTTTTTGACCTTCTCCTCCCCCCCCCCCAAATCGCTTAGCAGAGCTGCTGGTGGAGTTCATCCAACAGCCAAGAAAGAGCTAAGTAATGGTCAGCATGGACAAGCAAAAGTCAGGACCCTGGACTCTGCACCACCTTGGGAGCTCCCCGCCTGAACCACTGCCATCTCCTGACAGAGGGCATGGTTGCAGGGCACAGTCTGAGACAGACATTTTTGTGGATATGGGCAATGCAGTAATATCTAGTGATTGACTGTACATATCTCTAATAAGGGTTTGGGTTTTCTTTCTTTTTTGATGGGGATAGAGGAAGGGAAAAAAGGTAGGTTTTAGTTTATTGGAATTTTTAATTAATTATAATTAATTGGTTAAAAATTTAAATCCAGCCAAGTGCCCAAGTCAAAGCATTCTCCAAGTTTACAGTTGGAAGGGTTCTCAGGGGCCATCTAATCTGAGAAGGATTCCTACTCTAACATACCTGAGAAGTAGAGGGAGTCCCCAAACTCCAGAGATGGCCCAGTCCACTTCTAGAGTGTCCTTCTGGACAGCTCTAACTGTTAGGAAGACTTTTCTGAAATCCAGCCCCCTTTTGCCTCATTGTCACTTCCTTCTGTCCTCCTCAGCCAAAGAGAACAAATTGAATTCTTTCTCCTCATGTCAGCCCTTTCAAGGCTTGAGACCATGATCACACCAGAGCTTCATGGCTCTAAGGCCTGAAGTCACTTCTGTGGCCACAGAGGCCATAAGCACATTTTCCTCATCCCCATTGCTAGCTTTACAAAGGGTGGATGCTACGTCTTTAAAAGCACATTTTTCATTGTTATGAAATTATATTACATAATGAAATTACATTGTATAGATTGTTGAATTATATTATATTTTCCAATGTTATAAAAATGAGGAAATACCTTCTTTTACAAGTGAGGAATGGAGGCCTGAGAAGAAGGGATAACTTGAACCTGAGGATGTCTGCACCCCTTCACATAACACATCCTCAAGAAGACCCCTCAGAGCTCCAGAGTAAGGTCCCTGAACTGGAGGAGATTTTTGTGCTAGTGTAGGCTAAAGGTACTGAACCTTTCCCTACCAAAAAATAAAAAAGATGTTGCCACCATAGAGCTAAGGGTAAGGGTAAGTAAGGGTAATATACCTCTGATGACTCAAATGGTTCAAATGAAAGCTTTGCATATGTTTCATTTTGCACCCTCCCAACACTTGTGGGAACAGAAGAGTCAGCGAGCCCTCAGAAGTTCTAATTTCCATCCAGTGCTCAAGCCACTGGGCTCGTGGCCTCCCTCCAAATCCCTGTCTCAATGTGGTGAGGGCCAACCTCTCCACTCCTGAACTGCTCTCAGGTGAAGAAGCTGTTCCTTAGGCATTGCTGGAATTGGCAGTCCTGTTCCATCCTTCCATGACCAAACAAAACAATAAAGCAACCGTACAACCAAGTTCCACCATGTCTTCCCTTCTCCACACTAAACATTTCCAGTTCCTTCAAAGAGTCTCTGTTGGAATAGCAGTGAATATTCTTGCCATCTTGGTCACCCCCTTGTGGATCCTCTCCAGCTTAATTTTTTTAAACCCTCACCTTCCATCTTAGAATCAATACTGTGTATTGGTTGCAAGGCAGAAGAGTGGTAAGGATGAGGCAACAGAACTTAAATGACTTGCCCAGGGTCATATAGCTAGTGAGTCGTGGTCAGATTTGAATGCAGGACCTTCCATCTGTAGGTCTGCCTCTCCAACCAGTGAACCACCTAGCTGTTCCCTCCAGAATAATTTCTAAAATGACCTTCCTAAAAGTGGTGTCCAAAAATGGTAGAAAGAGCACAAGATTTCAAAGTCAAGAGGACCTGGGTTCAAGCCCCAGTTCTTCTTGACTTATTTTAGTCATGTCTGACTCTTCATGACCCCATTTGGGGATTTTCATGGCAAAGATAACTGGAGTGGCTTGCCATTTCCCTCTCCAGTTCATTTGACAATTGAGGAAACTGAGACAAATAGTTTTCAGTGATTTGTCCAGGGATACACAGCTAGTAAGTGCCTCTGACCTGATTTGAACTCATGAAGATAAATCCTCCTGATTCCAAACCTAATTCTCTATCTACTTTGCCACCTAGCTGCCACCAAGTGTCCTAGTTCTAATGGGTGACCCCTGCTGAATCACTCGTCCTAGGTTTCATTTTCTATATCTATAAAATGGGGGCAACAATTCTTACCCAATGTACATCACAGGGCTGTTGAGAGGAGAGCCATTTTTAAATTTATATTTCCATGAATGTGACCTGACCCTGCAATGCTGGCAGACAAAAAAGCTAATGAGGGACTTCCAGGTTAAGGTGACTGCAGAGTAGAAGTAGGGTGCTTTACTCTCCTCACTGACCCATAAAGTATACCTCCAAAGGACAAAAAAAAAAAACAAATCCAGATGAAAGAAGGGACCACACAATAGGGCTCAGTATTGAAGATAAGTGGGATTTGGGCACTTCCACACTATAAGGGGTGGGGAATAGCTCCCATCAAAACATGAGCTGATCAATCCTCCCCTACCCCACCCATAGTACCAGAGTCAGAGGCTGTGCACCAGAGTTAGAGCAAGCAGGGGCACAAAATCTAGCTCCTTGGCAGCTAACTGGCACCACTAGGAGCTTGCCCCTGAGAGCAGCATCACCTGAGAACCCAGGTGGCAGGAAAACACAGACCTTGGACACCAGACTGGGGCTGAGAGAGGCAGCAGAGCCCAGTGTGCTCAGACTCAGGGGAAAGCCTCAGGTGGAGGAGCAAGCTTGGGCCAATTTCTGGGCTCTGGGCAGCCAACTAGGACCACGGGGGCTTGACCCTAAAAACAGCTAGACCACAGACCCCAGGAGGCTGGGGAGCACAGACCATGAGGCTGGGAGGGGCCGTGAACAGCAGAGGCCTAGAAGATGGTGGAAGCCAGAAGACTAGCAAAGTTGCCTCAGGCAAAAACTACTGCTTAGCTCCATACAAAGAGAATCTTCCTGCCTTACTCAGACTTCTGGCAGATCAAGCATAATGATGCCAAGCAAGGCCCAAGAAATAGCCACCAAAAAAAAGAAAGAAAGAAAAAAGCTCTAACACTTGATAACTTTTGCACAGAAAAAAAATCAGAAAACAGAGGAGGACAAACAATTGAAGACATCCAAACCTTCCCCCCAAAATGAAAATTGGTGACAAACTCTTGAAGAGTTCAAATCTGAGATCACAAGAAAGATGGAAGAGATCTGGCAAGAAAATAACAGTTTAAAAGGTAGAATTCCGCAATTGGAAATTGAGATTCAGAAATCAAATGAAATGATAAGCATATTGAAGACCAGAAATGACCAGCTAGAAGTCATGAAGAGAGACATAGACCAGCTTGAAAAGGAAAACCAAAAGATTATAGCCGAAAACAAGTCTCTAAAGGCTAGAATTGGGCAAATAGAAGCCAATGATCTCACAAGACAGCAAGAATTAATAAAGCAAAGTCAAAAGACTGAAAAAATAGAAGGAAACATGAAATATCTCAATGAGAAGATAATAGATCAAGAAAACAGGTCTAGAAGAGACAACTTGAGAATTATTAGTCTTCCAGAAAAATCGGAAACAAATAGGAATCTAGATAGCATACTACAAGAAATTATCCAAGAAAACTACCATGATGTCCTTGAACAAGAGGGAAAAATAGACATTGAAAGAGCCCATAGAACACTCTCAACAGTAAATCCTCAGAAGACAACACCCAGGAATGTAATAGCCAAATTCAAAAGCTTCCAAATTAAGGAGAAATTATTACAAGAAGCTAGAAAGACAATTCAGATATCTAGGAACACCAATCAGGATAACACAGGATCTGGCAGCCTCCACACTACAAGACCACAAGTCTTGGAACATGATATTCAGAAAGGCAAGAGAATCAGTTCTACAACCAAGGATCAAATATCCATCAAAAATGACTATATACTTCAAGGGGAAAGTATGAGCATTCAACAAGATAGAAAATTTCCAAGTATTTGCACAGAAAAGACCAGGACTAAATTGAAAGTTTGATATCCAACCACAAAAACCAACAGAAACATGAAAAGGTAAATAAGAAACAGAGGGGAAAGAAAGAAAACTCTTATCTTTAAATTACCTTCTTCAAAAGTTTCAAAAAGGTCAAATTATTCGTATTCCTACATGGAGAAATATTATCTGTATTTCTAAAAAATTGTACTATTATAGTAATTAGAAGAATTAGTAATAAGGAGAAGTTGGAGTACTAAATGGTCTAAGATGATATGGGGGAAAAGTGTGTGGTGGGGAATAGAAGATGGCACCAAGAATAACTTGAAGGAATAAGAAAAATAGGATAATCTATACCACACAAAGAGGGCATGGGAAGGGGAGAGGAAGAATACTATTACAAGAAGGAAAGGAAGAGAGCATAAAAGGATATACTTAAACCTTACTCTCAGTGGAATTAATCCTGAGAGGGAAGAGTAGGTAGATCCATTAGTATATCAAATTCTATCTAACCCTACATATAAAGTCAGAAGTGATAAACCAAGATGGGCAGTAGGGTGGGGAGTTCATAAAAGGAGGGGAAGAGAGGGGGAGGGAATTCATTAGGCCTTAAAAAATAATGAGAGGGGAAGGGAGGGGGTGGAAAGGGAAGTAAACCAAGGAAGGGGACAAGAGGGACTGATTTAAAACAAACCACTGGTTTAAAAGGAAATAGCATAAGAAGAAGGAGTAGAATTAGGAGAGGATAGCAAAATGTTAGGAATACATAGCTGATAATTATAACCATGAATGTGAATGGGATGAACTCACTCATAAAACAGAAGCAAATAGCAGAGTGGATTAGAAAATAAAATCCTACCATATGTTGTCTACAAGAAAAACACATGAGGCAGGTGGACATACACAGGGTTAATGTCAATGGCTGGCACAAAATCTTTTGGGCTTCAATAGAGAAAAAGAAGGCAGGAGTGGCAATCATGATTTCTAATGAAGCCAAAGTAAAAAGATATGATTAAAAGAGATAGGGAAGGTAATTACATCTTGATAAAAGGCAGTATAGATAATGAAGAAATAACAGTACTCAACACGTATGCACCAAATGGTACAGCATCCAAATTTCTAAAGGAGAAACTGGCAGAACTGAAGGGGGAAATAGATAGTAAAACTAAACTAGTGGGAGATCTAAATATTCCTCTATCAGATCTAGATAAATCAAACCAAAAAATAAATAAGAAAGAGATAAGAGAGGTGAATGAAATCCTAGAAAAATTCGAGTTAATAGATATGTGGAGAAAAATAAATGGGGAAAGAAAGGAATACACCTTCTTTTCAGCTGCACATGGTACATTCACAGAGACTGACCATGTACTAGGGCAAAGAAACATGGCAAACAAATGCAAAAGAGCAGAAACAATAAATGCAACCTTTTCAGATCATAATGCAATAAAAATAATAATCAGTAAGGGAACATGGATAGGCAAATCAAAAACTAATTAGAAATTAAATAATATGATTCTCTAAAATCAGAGAGTTAAAGAACAAATTATGGAAAAAATTAATAATTTCATCGAAGAGAAAACAATGATGAGACATCCTACCAAAATCGGTGGGATGCAGCTAAAGCAGTACTTAGGGGGAAATTTATATCACTGAATGCATATAATAACAAAATAGAGAGGGAAAAGATCAATGAACTGGGCATGCAAATGAAAAAACTAGAAAGGGAATAAATTAAAAATCCCCAGTTAAAAACTAAATTAGAGATTATAAAAATCAAAGAAGAAATCAATAAAATTGAAAGTAAAAGAACTATCGAATTAATAAATAAGACTAGAAGCTGGTACTTTGAAAAAACAAATAAAATTGACAAAGTACTGGTCAATCTAATTAAAAAAGGAAAGAAGAAAACCAAATTATCAGTATCAAAGATGAAAAAGGAGACCACACCTCTAATGAAGAGGAAATGAAGGCAATCATTAAAAACTATTTTGTCCAATTATATGGCAATAAATATCGCAATATAGGTGAGATGGATGATTATTTACAAAAATATAAATTGGGAACACAATATTCAGGAAAGCAAGAGAACTGGGTCTACAACCAAGAATCAACTATCCAGTAAGACTAACTACATTATTGTAGGGGAAATTATGGTCATTCAATAAAATTGAGGACTTCCAAACATTCATCAAGAAAAAAAAA
>NW_025369255.1:0-2988 GCF_016433145.1 Gracilinanus agilis | reverse complement strand
TCTAGGATTTTTTAAGTAGACCATCATATCATCTGCAAAGAGTGATAACTTAGTCTCCTCCTTGCCCACTTTGATACCTTCAATTTCTTTTTCTTCTCTAATTGCAACTGCTAGTGTTTCTAGTACTATGTTGAATAATAGAGGTGATAATGGGCATCCTTGTTTTACTCCTGATCTTATTGGGAAGGCTTCTAATTTATCCCCATTACATATGATCCTTGTTGATGGTTTTAGGTATATACTGTTTATTATTTTTAGGAAAGGTCCTTCTATTCCTATACTTTTCAGTGTTTTCAATAGGAATGGATGCTGTATTTTGTCAAAGTCTTTTTCAGCATCTATTGAGATGATCATGTGATTTTTGTTTGTTAGACTATTGATATGGTCAATTATGTGGATGGTTTTCCTAATTTTGAACCATCCTTGCATTCCTTGTATAAATCCCACCTGATCATGGTGGATGACCTTCGTAATTACTTGCTGCAGTCTCTTTGCTAATATTCTATTTAAGATTTTTGCATCTATGTTCATTAGGGAGATTGGTCTATAGTTTTCTTTCTCTGTTTTTGGTCTCCCTGGCTTTGGAATCAGTACCATATTTGTGTCATAAAATGAATTTGGTAGGACTCCTTCTTTGCTGATCATATCAAATAATTTGTATAGTATTGGGATTAGTTGCTCTTTGAATGTCTGATAGAATTCACTTGTGAATCCATCAGGCCCTGGCGATTTTTTCTTAGGGAGTTCTTTAATGGCTTGTTCTATTTCTATTTCTGATATGGGATTATTTAGGTATTCTATTTCTTCTGCTGTTAATCTAGGCAATTTATATTTTTGTAAATATTCATCCATATCTCCTAAATTGTTATATTTGTTGCCATATAATTGGGCGAAATAGTTCTTAATGATTGCCTTAATTTCCCCTTCATTAGAGGTGAGGTCTCCCTTTTCATCTCTAATACTGTCAATTTGGTTTTCTTCTTTCCTTTTTCTTATTAGATTGACTAGTACTTTGTCTATTTTATCTGTTTTTTCAAAATACCAGCTTCTAGTCTTATTTATTAATTCAATAGTTCTTTTACTTTCGATTTTATTAATTTCTCCCTTAATTTTTAGTATTTCTAATTTAGTTTTCATCTGGGGGCTTTTTATTTGTTCGCTTTCTAATTTTTTGAGTTGCATGCCCAATTCATTAATCCCTGCCCTCCTTAATTTGTTCATATATGCACTCAAGGATATAAATTTCCCCCTGAGTACTGCCTTGGCTGCATCCCACAGAGTTTGGTTGGATGTCTCATCATTGTCATTCTCTTCAATGAAATTGTTGATTGTTTCTATAATTTCTTCTTTGACAAATTGGTTTTGAAGAATCATATTGTTTAATTTCCAATTGGTTTTTGATTTGCCTGTCCAGGTGCCCTTACTGATTATTATTTTTATCGCATTATGATCTGAGGTTACATTTATTATATCTGCTCTTTTTTTTAAACATTTATTAATAATCATTTTTTAACATAGTTACATGTTTCATGCTCCTACTTTCCCCTTCACCCCCCGCATTCCCCCCACCCATGGCCGACGCACATTTCCACTGGTTTTGTCATGTGTCCTTGATCAAGACCAATTTCCAGATTGTTGGTGGTTGCATTGGTGTGGTAGTTTCGAGTCCACATCCCCAATCATGTCCACCCCGACCCATGCGTTCAAGCAGTTGCTTTTCTTATATGTTTCCTCTCCTGCAGTCCTTCCTCTGAATGTGGGTAGCATCTTTACCATAAATCCCTCGGAATTGTCCTGGGTCATTGCATTGCTGCTGGTACAGAAGCCCATTACATTCAATTTTACCACAGTATGTCAGTCTCTGTGTACAATGTTCTTTTGGCTCTGCTCCTTTCGCTCTGCATCAGTTCCCGGAGGTCTCTCCAGTTCGCCTGGAACTCCTCCAGTTTATTATTCCTTTTAGCACAATAGTATTCCATCACCCGCATATACCATAGTTTGTTCAGCCATTCCCCAATTGAAGGACATAACCTCCTTTTCCAATTTTTTGCCACCACAAAAAGCGCAGCTATAAATATTTTTGTACAGGTCTGTTTATCTATGATCTCTTTGGGGTACAAACCCAGCAATGGTATGGCTGGGTCAAAGGGCAGGCATTCTTTTATAGCACTTTGAGCATGATTCCAAATTGCCAGCCAGAATGGCTGGATCAGTTCACAGCTCCACCAGCAATGCATCAATGTCCCAATTTTGCCACATCCCCTCCAACCTTCATTACTCTCCCCTTCTTTCATTTTAGCCAATCTGCTACGTGTGAGGTGGTACCTCAGAGTTGTTATGATTTGCATTTCTCTAATTATTAGAGATTTGGAACACTTTCTCATGTGCTTATTGATACTTTTGATTTCTTTACCTGAAAATTGCCTATTCATGTCTCTTGCCCATTTATCAATTGGGGAATGGCTTGATTTTTTATACAATTGCTTTAATTCCTTGTATATTTGAGTAATTAGACCCCTGTCAGAGTTTTTCGTTATAAAGATTTTTTCCCAATTTGTTGTTTCCCTCCTGATTTTGACTACATTGTTTTTGTTTGTACAAAAACTTTTTAGTTTAATATAATGAAAACCATTTAATTTACATTTTGTAATTTTCTCTAACTCTTGCTTGGTTTTAAAGTCTTTCCTTTCCCATAGATCTGACAAGTATACTATTCTGTGTTCACTTGACTTATTTATAGTTTCCCTCTTTATATTCAAGTCATTCACCCATTCTGAATTTATCTTGGTGAGATGTTGATCTAGACCTAATCTCTCCCATATTGTTTTCCAAATTTCCCAGCAGTTTTTGTCAAATAGTGGATTCATGTCCCAAAAGTTGGGCTCTTTGGGTTTATCATACACTGTCTTGCTGACATCATTAACCCCGAGTCTATTCCACGGATCCTCCCTTCTATCTCTTAGCCAGTACCATATTGATTTAATGACT
>NW_025369254.1:0-2937 GCF_016433145.1 Gracilinanus agilis | reverse complement strand
GCTCGGCCACGAACACTGTGACCCTAGAGCCCGTCGGTCGCTCCCGGGGAGGGGCGGCCCCGGTGGCCCCGGGCGAGGAAGTCGAAGGCTCTCGGCCTGACTCCCCTCTGGCCTTCCAGTGGTAGCGCCTCCTCTGAAGAAGTCTCTCTTCCCCGCCCCCCAGTCCTACCTCGGCGTAGCCGGCTCGGTAGGCAGCTTCCCTCCCGTACTGGAGCCGGGGGCTGCGCGCCCCATGCCCCATCCCATCCGCCCGAGCGCCGCAGAGGCCGTGGGGCTCCACCTGTTGGGGCGCCCTCTCCGGAGCGCTTTCTTCGTTGTCCCTCCCCCGCTCATCAGTTCCTATTTGTTCGGGGATTTCTTCTCTGGACGCCGAGTAGCCTCCGGGCCAGAGTGCCAGGCACCCGCCGAGAAGGGCAAAGCCGGTCCCTGCCCTCGGGGAGTGCCCAGTCTAGCTGGGGAGACAGCCTGGATGCCTGGGAGCTCCTCTGGGAAGGGAGGACGGGCACTGAGGAGTGGGGCAGGGAGTTGGCTGGCCGAGCGAGCGGGAAGGGAAGTCCTGGCTGGCGGGCCCTGGTGCCAGAGGCTCTGTGCCCTGGATGTTCCCCATGCCAGGGCATCGCGGTTTTCAGCACGTGGCGCCAAAGACCCAAACTGCCTCCCCCCCCCTCCCCCCTTCCCGAGCCGGCAAGCAGTCCGATGATGTGAGTCTGGCCACAGGGGAGGGGGGAGGGCTTCAGAGGCCAAACCGAGCGGCCCAGAGGCTTGCTTTCTGGTCCACCCGGAGATAAAGGGGAATTCCTGAAGATGGGGGGGGGGGGGAGCACTGCACTTCTGGAGGACCGCTTTGGCAGCCCCACGGAGTGGGAAGAGGTGCCCGGGAGGTGGAAAAGAGGCGGCTTCAGTGTCTCCCGACACTCCTCCTACCTCTCTGACTACTCCTTTGTCCCTCTGCTGGGATGCCCACGCGGAGCCCAGCGTCCCTCCGGGCTGCCGTGGATTGAAGGAGCACGTCCAGGCTGGCCCGTGCCTCTCCTGCCCCTCTCTAGCAGACGTCTTAAAGCCCTCCGCCGTCTTTTCCCCCTCACCCTTCCCTAGTTTCCACTTGGCAGCATCCTTCCAATATGGCCTCCTCCGACAGACACTGGCACCACTTGGAGCCGGCCCTGGTCACCTCCCCAGGGATCCCTGCAACAGCTGCCTCAAGTCCCTCCTGTGGAGGATGCACATCTGCCCGGGTCTCCTATACCCCTATCCGATTTGGCCCCGTCTTCTTGCTGACATGCCTCCCCCCCAGGGCTCTCCAGTCCCCAAAGATCAGCGCTGGGCATTCTCACTGGCATGCTTGGGTTCTTGAGGAGGCAGGCACAAAGCCACCCACCAGCCCCCAGGAAGACTGAGGCTGTCAGTCCCACCCTTGGGTCCATGACCTCTCACAGGGTATGGAGATGGGGGGGGGGGGCGGACTTCCTCTCCTCTTTTAGGAGATACAGAGGAAGGCAGTCTGAGGGGGCTTCCAGGGAGGGGCCAGCTCCGCTGGCATCACTGTGCGCCGCCCCCCCCCCAGATGCTAACACCTCAACAGAAGGGGAGAGGAGCCAGGCCTTGGTTTCTGGGAATGGTCCGTGCCCCCCCCCCCCCCACTATTATCCCATATAAGGGAGCTCAGCTCTAGGTGGAGCTCACTCAATTAGCAGCCACCCAGTACCAGGACTGGTCTCCATGGTGACGGAGATGAACTACAGAGCCCCAGGCTTAGCCAAGCCCACCAGGCCCAGGGCCCTGAGGAGCCGCCCCTCCAGTGGGTAGCCCGGCCCGTCCTGAATATGGGGCGGAACCTGGAGTGGGATGCCCGGGGCAAGACTCCGAAGCGCTAAGGAAGGACTAGCGAGGCTCCCCTCTGCCAGAAGAGCGGGGTTGTCTGGGAAGCTGCCTGGGGAGGGGGGGGGCACTGGGCCAGGAGGGATAAGGCGAACCCCCCCACCTGCCTTTGGTGGTGGCAGCCAGATGCAGGCAGACAGCACATCTGGGAGCTGGGGAGGGGGACCATCTGGACCCTGGAGGACCCGAGCAACACCCCAGGAACCCCTGAGGGCGCCCGCCCCTTCCCAAAGACCCATCCCCCAGCTCCTTCCCCAAACGGACTAACCCCCTGCCCTGCCTGTACCAAGAGGGCCCTTTCCTCACGTGGTTCCCAGCCCAAACAAAGCCGAATCACTCCCCACCCCCCACCCCCCACCCCCAGAGTGTGGTGAGCCTTCAGAAGCAGGTCAGCCACAGTCTTGCCGGCTCTGGGCCTCAGTCTCCGGGTCTGAACAGGGATGGGGCTGGCCTGAAGGATCCCCAAAGACCCTTGCACTTGGGACCACAGCTCCAACTCCGGGACACGCCCCACCCTTTGTGGCTGCCCCCCCCCCCCAGGCCTAACCACAGCTCTTCTTAGGGGAGGTGTGTCTGCGGGTGAAGGAGAGCCAAGGGGGAGGCTGTGCTTCCTTCTACCACAATCCTCTGGGGCTCGGAGGCCAGAGTTTAGTGAGGAAGGGAGCCAGAAAAGCTGATCCTCCTCTTCCAGCCCTAGGGCCACCCTCGGGGCTCTCAGGGTTGGGGGCATCACCCCCCCCCCCAGTCTCCCTTGCTGGATCCTCCTCCGGATCGCTCCCTCCAACCAGGGATGGCCCACAGTCCCCTGAAGCCCTCCGTGGATGGAGCAGCTCCAGATCTCCCTGTGGAGCCCTGACCTCTCTCGGCCTGTCCTGCAGTCTCCTGCCTCTACCTGCCTTTTGGGCGGCCGTCTCCGACTGGATGTCCAGTAGACTTGGGGAACTACCTCGGTGTGTTGGCCGGGGAACCCGTTATCTCCCGGGCCCTTCCGAGCTCCCCTGTTCCCTTGGAGGCCCCGGCAGCCTCCCATCCCCCAGGCTTCTCTACAGCGGCGGGGCC
>NW_025369253.1:0-6340 GCF_016433145.1 Gracilinanus agilis | reverse complement strand
GATCTTGTTATTGGGGGCACTATATTCCCACACAAGAAAATTCATAAGTCAACCTGGACTTTGCCTGATGGAAGGACGGAAAATCAGATAGATCACATCACAGTTTCCCGCAAGTGGAGAAGAAGCCTTCTAGATGTTAGAGCAAGATGTGGTGCAGATGTGGCCTCGGACCACCAACTCCTGGTGGCAACTTTTAGAACCAAGTTGAAATCATTCAACGACCTTTCAGGCAGATTACAGCATAAGTTCAACATGCAAGACCTAAAGACCAGAGAGGAAAAAGAAACATTCAATTGCGAAATCAAGAACAAGTCCGAGGCCTTGACAGGACTCATGAGAGAGACAGTCAAAGACCACTGGACCAAACTCCAGCAGACCTGGAAGACCACCTGCGCAGAAGTTCTGAGAAAGAGAGAGCGAAAGCGCAAGGAATGGTTAACACAAGAGACTTGGGCCAAGATACAACAGAGAAGAGATTTGAAACAGAAGATCAGCCAGTGCCAAGATCAACAGGAGAAAGAAGAACTTCGAACACAGTACTGAGAAATTAACCGTCAAGTCAAGAAGAGTGCAAGATATGACAAGAGACGGTTCATTCACGATATGACGGAAGAAGCAGAAACAGCAGCTGGGCAGGGGAACATGAAGAGGCTATACGAAATAATAAGAACTCTATCGGGAAAGAACTACAACCCTAGCAAGCCAGTGAAGGACAAGACTGGCAAGACAATAACAAGCGATGCAGGGCAGAGAGCCCAATGGGCAGAGCATTTCGAAGAAATCCTGAACCGACCGCCTCCACCAACTGTTTTGGACATACCACCAGCCACCGAACTGCTTCAGGTGAACACGGGCCCACCTACCAAAGTTGAGATCATCAAAGCCATCAAGACCATGAAAAATGGTAAGGCTGCAGGTCCAGACAGCATCCCCCCTGAGGCACTCAAGGCAGACCCAGAAATGTCAGCGGAGATGCTACAACCCCTCCTGCAGAAGATCTGGGAACAGGAAAAAGTCCCGACAGACTGGAAACTAGGATACCTAGTGAAGCTATCCAAGAAAGGTGACCTATCCCAATGCAGCAACTGGCGAGGAATCATGCTTCTATCCGCTCCCAGCAAAATCCTGACCAGAGTCATCTTAGAAAGACTGAAGGAGGCCTTGGACAAGAAGCTGAGAATAGAACAAGCAGGGTTTCGTCAGCACAGATCGTGCACCGACCATATCGTCACCCTAAGAATCATCATCGAACAGTCTATCGAGTGGCAGTCCCCCCTCTACATGACTTTCGTGGATTTTGAGAAGGCATTTGACAGCGTGGACAGGAGCATCATCTGGAGATTGATGCAGCATTACGGGATTCCCCCGAAGCTCATCAACATCATCCAGCAGTTATACGAAGACTCTACCTGCCAGGTCATCCATAATGGGAAACTGATGGCTCCCTTCACAGTGAAAACCGGAGTGAAGCAAGGCTGCATGCTTTTGCCCCTTATCTTCTTGATGGTCATAGATTGGACCATGAGAAGAATTACCAAGGACAATAATACGGGCATTCAATGGACACACACCAAACAGCTCGAGGACCTTGACTTCACAGATGACATCTGTCTCCTTTCTCACAAGCAGCAGGATGTGCAAGTCAAACTTGCACAACTCTCTGAAGAAGCGGAGAAGACAGGTCTGAAGATCAACAAGAGGAAGACCCGAGGTGATCACAGTCAACAGCAAACAGGACCTGCCAATCCAACTATAGGGAGAAAACATCAAGGAGACGGACCACTTCACCTATTTGGGTAGCATAGTTAGTAAGGACTGCAGAGCAGATGAGGACATCAGAAACCGAATCAACAAAGCCAGACAGGCATTTAACACCCTGCGGTCTGTCTGGATCTCCAAAGCACTGTCCCTCGTCACTAAGCTCCGAATCTTCAATACCAACGTAAAGACCATCCTCCTATATGGATCAGAAAGCTGGAGAGTGACGAGCGCTAACACCAACAAACTCCAGGTCTTTGTTAATAGATGTCTATGCCACATCTTGAACATCAGATGGCCTGAAAAGATCTCCAATGCTAGTCTCTGGGAAAGAACATTTCAGTACCCCATTAGTCAGGACATAAAGAAACGTAAGTGGAGATGGACAGGACATACGCTATGAAAACCGGAAGACAATGTAGCCAGGCAAGCATTGAGCTGGAACCCTTCAGGGAGGAGGAAAGTTGGAAGACCAAAACAGACCTGGCGAAGATCTGCTGAAAATGAAACAAAAACGGTTGGAATGACATGGGCCCAGCTGGGGGAAGTTGCCCAGAACAGAGTCCATTGGCGTGAGATGGTTGTGGCCCTATGCTCCTAAGGAGTCAACAGGAATAATAATAATAATAATACATTAGGTTATATATATAACTGAACAGGAATAGAAAGAAGTATACATTTTTTAACAGTACATGCTATATTTACAGAAATTGAAAATATGTTAATACCAAAAAATGGTATATTAAATGCAGAAAAACAGAAATATTGAATGCATCCTTTTCCAATAATAATTATAGGAAGCTACCACATTATATCACAAAATTAAACATTATTATAAAAAATGATATATATCAGTTATGGTTGGATGAATCATCAATAGGAAAATTACTAATATAATTGAATACATTAACAACAAAAGTAAAAATCTATATGATCAAATAAATATATGCTTTAAATACTTTTGATAAAATGTCACACAGTTCTATTAAAACACTTAAAAGAATGGGTATGTGTATTTTTTCATAGAATAATAACTAAAATATACCTAAACCAACTAGAAAATACTACCTGTGATGGGAATAGGTTTGAAGACTACCCTAAAACTTCTGGAGCAAAACAGGGATTCACGGGGGTTCCGGGTTAAGATGGCGGCAGAGTAAGAAGCAGCTCTTAACCTCTCCTGACCGAAACACACAAAACTCCACAAGGGAACATAAAAACAAGTCCAGACGAATGGAGGAACCCCACAACAGGCCACAGTGGGGAAAGTACGTGGAATCGAGGCATTTCCATGCTATAAAGGGGTGAAACAGCTCTCACTAAATCTCGGGCTGAGCAACCAACCCACCCCCAACCCCTCCACACACAACACCTAAAGCACCGAAGCCAGCTAAAAAGAAATAGAGCAAGTTTGGAGTACCCATTGAGTCATTGGCAGCTCTGGGGCCTGTTCCTGAGAGCAGCAAGATTTAGGACCCCAAAAAGCTAACGAACTCACACAAAATTTAAGCACGGGAGCAGGATGCCGGGAGCGGACACAGGGCGCAGAGCACGGGCTCAGAGCACAGGCACGGGCGGAGGCATGGGTGGAGGCAGACACAACCAGGAGCTAAAGCTCTGAAACCCTGAGTGGGGAACCAGTGCAGACGGGTATACGACTGTGGAAGCAGCGCCCTGAGACTTGTAAAGAAACCTCCGGCAGACGATCAAGCAAGGGGGTCCACCAGGGGGTTTGACCGCAGACAGACACTGAGCTCGAGGATAAACCTGAGAAGCTGCTGGGCTAACAATGGCTACCCAGTCTCAGGAAGTTCAAAAGAGAAAGATTAACAACAAGAAAAAGAAGTCTTTAACACTCGACAACTTTTACACAGAGAAAATCCAGACAACCGAGCAAACAGAGGAGGAGAACAAACAAGAATCTGGACCCTCCTCAAATAAGGAAAACTCCTCATAAGCTATGGAAGAGTTCAAAACTGAGATTTTGAGGAAAATGGAAGAGATCTGGCAAGAAAATAACTGTTTAAAAGGTAGAATCTTGCAATTAGAAAGTGAGGCTCAGAAACCAAATGAACTGATAAGCAAATTGAACACCAGAAATAACCAGATTGAAAAGGAATACCAGAAGATTATGGCCGAAAACCAGAAGATTATGGCCGAAAACCGGAAGATTATAGCCGAAAAACAAAAGATCATAGCCGAAAACCAAAACATTATAGACAAAAATTAATCCCTAAAGGCTAGAATTGAGCAAGTAGAAGCTAATGATCTCTCAAGACAACAAGAACAAATAAAACAAAGTCAAAAGACTGAAAAAATAGAAGGAAACATGAAATATCTCAATGAGACTGACAGACCAAGAAAACTGGTCTAGAAGAGACAATTTGAGAATAATTGATCTTCCAGAAAAACCAGAAATTAATAGAAACCTTGACTCCATAATAAAAGAAATTATTCAGCAAAATTGCCCTGAAGTCCTACAACAAGAGGGCAATATAGACATTGAAAGGATTCATAGAACACCTGCGACATTCTATCAAGAAAAGAAAACACCCAGAAATATAATTGCCAAATTCAAGAGTTTCCAAGCAAAAGAAAAAAATCTTACAAGAAGCCAGAAAGAAACAATTCAAATATCAAGGGGCACCAATCAGGATCACACAGGATCTGGCAGCCTCCACGCTAAAAGATCGTAAGGCTTGGAATACGATATTCAGAAAGGCAAGAGAGCTGGGCCTGCAACCACGGATCAACTACCCATCAAAATTGACTATATATTTCCAGGGGAAAGTATGGGCATTCAACAAAATTGAAGAATTCCAGGTATTTGCACAGAAGACCAGGGCTAAATGGAAAGTTTGATATCCAACCACAAAAATCGAGAGAAACATGAAAAGGTAAATAAGATACAGAGGGGAAAGAAAGTAAACTTATAATTTTTAAATTTGCCTTTTTAAGGGCCTCACTGAGATCTAATTATCTGTATTCCTATGTAGAGAAATGTTATGTATAAGTCTCTGTAGTGAACTCTATTCACTATTATAGTAATCAGAAGAATAATTCACAGGGTGAGGGTGGAACACTAAATAAGCTAAGATGACATGGGGATGGGAAAGAGGGGGTAAATAGCAGGGGACACCAAGAGAAACTTGAGTGAAGAAGAAAATAGGATATTCTATTACACAGAAAGAGGGCATGGGAAGGAGAGGGGACAAATACTATTATAAGAAGGAGAGGAAGAGAGCATTAAGAGGTAATAATCAAACCTTACTCTTAGTGTAATCAACTCGGAGAGGGAAGAGTAGCTATACTATCCATTGGGACATAAAACTCTTATCTAACCCTTCTGAGAAAGTTAGAAGGGATAAACCAAGGGGAGCAGGGGAGTGGGGAGGTCAAAAAAAAGGGAGGGGAGAAGGAGGAGGGAATTCATAAGGCCTTTAAAAACAAAAAGAGGGGGAAAAATAAGGGAGGGGGTAGAAAGGGAAGTTAATCAAGGGAGGGAATAAGGGATAGCGGCTCAATAGCAAACCACTGATTTAAAAGGAAAAAGTATAAGGAAAAACGGGGTAGGAAGAGGGGAGGATTCGAAAATGTCAGCAAATGCACAACTGATGATTATAACTCTGAATGTGAATGGGATGAACTCGCTCATAAAACAGAAGCAAATAGCAGAGTGGATTACAAACCAAACTCCCACCATATGTTGTCTACAAGAAACACACATGAGGCGGGTGGACATACACAAGTTTAAGGTTCAGGGTTTGAGCAAAATCTTTTGGGCGTCAAATGAGAAAAAGAAGGCAGGAGTGGCTATTATGATTTCTGACAAAGCCAAAGTAAAAATAGATATGATTTAAAAAGACAGGGAAGGTCATTACATCCTGATTAAAGGCAGTATAAACAATGAGGAAATAACACTGCTCAATATGTATGCACCAAGTGGCATAGCACCCAAATTCATAAAGGAGAAACTGGCAGAGCTCAAGAACGAAATAGATAGTAAAACCATGCTAGTGGGAGATCTAAATATTCCTCTGTCAGATCTAGATAAATCAAACCGAAAAATAAATAAGAAAGAGGTAAGAGAGGTGAATGAAGTCCTAGAAAAATTAGATTTAGTTGATATGTGGAGAAAAATAAATAGGGACAAAAAGGAATACACCTTCTTTTCAGCTGCACATGGCACATTCACAAAGATTGACCATGTTATAGGGCATAGAATCATTGCAAACAAATGCAAAAGAGCAGAAATAATAAATGTAACCTTCTCAGATCATAATGCAATAAAAATAATAATTAGTAAGGGCACCTGGACAGGAAAATCAAAAACTAATTGGAAATTAAATAATATGATTCTTCAAAACCAATTTGTCAAAGAAGGAATCATAGAAACAATCAACAATTTCATTGAAGAAAATGACAATGATGAGACATCCTACCAAACTATGTGGGATGCGGCCAAGGTAGTACTCAGGGGGAAATTTATATCCTTGAGTGCATATATTAACAAATCAAGGAGGGCAGAGATCAATGAATTGGGCATACAACTCAAAAAATTAGAAAGTGAGCAAATTAAAAA
>NW_025369252.1:0-1254 GCF_016433145.1 Gracilinanus agilis | reverse complement strand
TTGTCCAGATGGGGAAAACTGATTTGACCAAGGTCACACAAAGCTCATGGGTGGCACAGCTGGTCTTCTAATTCCTTTTCTGCAGCCTCCACTCCTCTTGCCTGAATGAAATCAGTCAGTGCAGGCTGGACTCTTTCTGAATCCTTCCTTCCTTCCTTCCTGAGGCCAGTTTCAGTCTTCTGTGCCCCTCCCCCCCGACAAGTGATAATCCTCCCCATCCCCATTCATCTTGCCTCGGGCCTGGGATATCTGGAGCCTGCCTTCAATTATGAGCCAATAAATATGAGATGGGCAATGAGATGGTTCTTTCTCTCCTCCCCGCTCTGCTCAACGTTCCCGAGGAGATTGGATTCCGTGTCGTTCATTTTTTATCTTCAGCCTTGTGTCGGATGGGGAGATACACAAAAAAGGACGAGTAGGTAATTTTATCCTCTCTCTGCTTATCAGAGATGGAGAGGGGGGGAGCCATTCTTCTCCTGGGCAGCTGCTGCTTCACTCCCCTTTTCTGTCCTCCCCCCACAAAGAGAGTCCAACTCTCACCCATACTCTACAGCAGAGCCTGCCTAAACTCCCTGGTCATGACTCCCATTTCCTGGGTGTCCTGCCACCTGCTCATGCAAAGCAGAGTGGGAACTGGCCTAGGAATCAGGAGCCCTGCTTCTCATCCCAGCTCTGCCACTGACTCATTGTGTGACCTTGGGAGAATCACTTCATTTCTGAGGCTCTGTTTCCTCATCTGTAAAATGAAAGGATTGGAGTAAGGTGAGAGGAGGGCGAGGGAGGGAGAGAGGCAGAGAGAGAGACAGAGAGACAGAGAGAGGGAGAGAGGCAGAGAGAGAGAGAGAGAGAGAGAGAGAGAGAGAGAGAGAAGAGGAGGGAGGGAGACAGAGACAGAGAGACAGAGACAGAGAAAGGGAGTCAGAGAGAGGGAGGGAGACAGAGAGAGAAACAGAGAGACAGAGAGACAGACAGAGGCAGAGACAGAGAGAGGGAGGCAGAGAGAGAGAGGGGGAGAAAAGAGGAGGGAGAGAGAAAGAGACAGAGAGAGACAGAGACAGAGAAAGGGAATCAGAGAGAGGGAGAGAGGCATAGAGAGAGAGGGAGAGAAAAGGAGGGAGAGAGACAGAAACAGAGAGAGACAGAGACGAGAAAGGGAGTCAGAGAGAGGGAGGGAGACAGAGACAGAGAGACAGACAAAGGGAGAAGCAGAGACAAAGGGAGAGGCAGAGACAAAGACAGAGGCAGAGGTAGATA
>NW_025369251.1:0-4201 GCF_016433145.1 Gracilinanus agilis | reverse complement strand
ACACACACACACACAGAAACACCAGGCCACCTTAACTAAAATCTGCTTCCACACATTAAATGTTCCAGAAAAGAAAAAGAGAGGGAATGCTCAGGTCCAGAAAGAGAGAATCAGCACTTCCTCTGCAGTTACTTATATCACCTGTTTTGCCCACTCCTCCTGGTACTTTCTGATTGGACAGGCTAGCACCTGAGTCCTGACTTCTAGAAATATCACCCATCAAGAGGACTTCCACCAGTCAGTCATGATACCATGTAGTCACATGTACATTGGAGCCCCAACCTCTTCCAGGAAGTCACAGCATGGGTGGCCAGTCAAAGAATGGGGCTATCAATCAGAATAAGAGGGTATGGGGTTACATTTTATATTAAATTCACACAACTCTTGTTTTTATTGCTTGATTTTGCATAGTTCAGTGATTTTCAAGAATGTATATGATCAATTATAAAACAACTGACTATATTATTATCCTGAAATATTTCGCTGAACATCATAAATGGTGACAATGGAGTGGAAAAGGGCTTCAGGCATGGAGACAACCAAAAGACTCTTGTAATTATCCAGGTATGAGGTGATAAGGTTTATACCAAAGTAGTAGCCATATCAGAGGAGAGAAGGGGGCAAACATGAGAGATGTTATATAGATAAAATTGACAAGATATGACAACTGATTGAATAGAGGAATTGAAAGAGTGAGAATGTGTGGATGACACTTAGGTTGTCTTTAGGACTTTAAACTAAAATATTCCATTCCAAATATTGTAAAATGAGTTGGCTTACTTAATTAAGACTACTTCTTATAAAAGGAGTTTAAAAAATTATGTCTTTTGCTTTAATACTTACTGTGATTGTCAGTTGTAATGGCCATTCCTTTTCCACTCTTCTCCCCAACACGAATGTGAATGAATTTTTTTACAGTCTCCCTAGGAGTTAAATGAGATTAGTGCCAGTACTTGAAAGAAGGGAGGAACATTACTTACACACTGACTAAAGATCAATTCAAATAAAAAGGCACCTGTTGAAACTTGAATGAAAAAAAATCACAGATTGTCTTTGCTTGCCAGGAGCTAGCTTACCTTTTAAGGACACAAAACAGAGGTGGTTTCAGCTTCAAGTCAGTTTGAACAGCCTCCTAGACCTTAGTGTCTAGTAGCAAAGCAGATGGCAATTCAACACCTTCAATATTATTCCTTGCATAAAATCAACTCCCTTTATGGAACTATTTGACAGTTCCAAGCACTTTAGTGTTGAGAACCTTCTTTATTGAGTCTTCAGTTTCATTAGTAGCTGAGGAGATATCAGCAGAAGCACTTGCTAGGTCTCATCTCTACAGATTGCTTCCTAGTATGCTTTTGGGGACAGGGTTAAAGGAATTCTTGGGCTTAATTGTCCAACTGTGGCATTTGGTCACTGTTTGGTATTGGAATTGTTGATAGTGAGGAAGATGGAACCCTTCTCCTCAGCAATTTCTCACTTTAATGATGGGTATGTGGGCTAATCTAAAAGCCTATTGTTTTTTTGGGGGGGTGGCACTGTTAACTCTTACCCTTCCATGGACAACACACTATTCTCCAGACCAGCATATGATCAATTGTGAGCTGAGCATAACTATGTGTAACTGGCTTTCAGTATATTTAGAATACGTCATGTGGAACCTGTAGCATTTATGACCAAGTGGTGTGTGGGATAACCTCTTTGGATTATCTGCCTATGTCCTTAAAACTAGTAAGCTGGAGCTAGTAGTTCTTTCTTTTTGTCATCTTTTCTATCATGCTCCTAGCTACTGCAACCAGCATGGATACCATGAACTGGTGAAAAGAGAAAAAATTCCCTTCTCTTTTTTCTCCTTTACCCCAGCTCCACAAAATGAGACTGGGGGTATTTGTTTCTGTTTTGTGTCATTTGTCCTCAGTTTCAAGTGCCAGACCAGGTAGTTTAAGCAATATTAACCTTGGACCCAGGATTGCTGGTAGAAGACTCTCACAGCAGACCAGAGAAGTTAGGGTTTCTGGGACTCAAGGAGTGGGGATGGGGTTAAATAAACTACAGTGTGCTTTAAGGAAGCCAAGCTTAATCCCCTTCCTTTCTCCAGAGAATGAGGTGCTGTAGAATGAGAGAACTATGCACCCCATGGGTTGGGAGAAGCTGTGTTTCTGTATTTATGATTATCATTTGAATTAAATATTCCTTTTTTATAAAAGCTCTACTATGTTACATACACATTTCCTGTATCATATCAATCGCTATGAAAATGTCTGACATTCAAAAGCCAATTTGTTCCATAGAGACTTCTCTTCTCTATGAACTAACCATTATCCCTGATTTGGATTGTAATTATGGACTAAGTAAAGATTTTATTTATTTATATCCTAAATTATAATGAGTGTTTTTATTTGAGAACAAGTGATCATGAAGAGAGTTGCTTTGGCTGGAACCAGACTTTGAAATCTGAAATTTTGTGGTTTCTTAACTTCCTTGAGGGCCCAGCTAAATTCTTATCTTTTGCAAAAAAGCCTTTCCCATCCTCCTATTATTTACAATTTATTAATTTCTCCTTTAATTTTTAGATTTCCAATTTAGTTTTATCTGGGGATTTTTAATTTGTTCTTTTTCTAATTTTTTAAGTTGCAAGCCCAATTCATTGATCATCTCCTCAATTTTGTTGCTATAGGCACTCAGCAATATTAAATTTCCCCTGAGTACTGCTTTGGCTGTATCCCATAGATTTTGATATGTGGTTTCCTCATTGTCATTCTCTTTAATGAGGTCCACAATTGTTTCTATGATTTGCTTTTTGACCCACCAGTTTTGAAGAATTAGATTATTTAGTTTCCAATTAAGTTTAAATTTGCTTTTCCATGGACCCTTGCTAATTATAATTTTAATGCATTATGATCTGAAAAAAAGTTGCATTTATTTTTTCTGCTTTCCTGCATTTGTTTGCAATATTTATATGCCCTAGTACATGGTCCAACTTTGTATATGTACCATATACTGCTGAGAAGAAGGTATATTCTTTTTTTTAATCCCTGTTCAATTTTCTATAGATATCTATTAACTCTAATTTTTCTAACATTTCATTCATTTACCTTACTTCTTTCTTATTTATTTTTTGGTTCGACTTCTCTAAATCTGAAAGGGGATGGTTGAGATCCCCTACAAGTGTGGTCTTATTATATATTTCCTCCTAAAGCTCCTTTAATTTCTATGCTATACCATTTGGTGCATAGACGTTTAGTAATGATATTACTTCATTGTTTATAGCACTCTTTTGCAAAATGTAATTTTGCTTCCTTATCTCTTTTAATTAGATCAATATATGCTTTAGCTTTGTGTGGTGTCATGCTTGCTACTCCTGCTTTTTTACTTTAGATGATGCATAATAAATTCTGCTCCAGCTTTTTACCTTGAATCTGTGTGTGTGTCACCCTGTCTCAAATGTGTCTTGTAAATAACATATAATAGGATTCTGGTTTTTAATCCACTCTGCTATCCACTTCTGTTTAATGGGTGAGTTCATCCCATTCACATTGTTATGATTAAAAATGATGATGGTCGAAATCAAAAGGGAGAATAGTATTTTAATAAAAGCCATGCTGATAGAGATAAACTGACCACGCACCTGTAAGAAAAACCTATTCCAACCTCACCTCAGCCATTTCCCTTCCTCTCTCCTTGAGCTCAGGTAACTAAAGAGGAAGTTCCAAGTCACTTCCCCCTAATTTCAAACAGTCCCTCACCTTGAATACGTCATCCAAAACCGGAAACCCATGAAACCTGTTGGACCACGGGAAATGTAGTTTTAAGGACCCCCACAGGTCTACAGAAGTTTGTCAAACACTATATTGAGGTTCAATCCTTCCAAATAGAACCCCAGGTGATTTTAACTAACATATTACCCCCCTGTGATCCTTTGGGAGATAAATCTCCCCAATGGATAAGGAAAATATAATCAAATTAGAGTTTACAATAATTTAGAGATAAAAGGGAGAAAGAACAAAACAAATGTTCAGTATATTGACAAAAAACCATTAATGGGGCAGTCCCCCTTTCTGGCATAAACTGTCCATTCAAAATAAATGCATCCAACCCCATAGTTCAGATCAACTGCACCCCAAAGTTCAAATTGGATCTTCATGATCCAGTGAGGGCTCTTCAGGCATCTTTTGGTGCCTCCACCAAACAGGTTCGTTGTCTGGAT
>NW_025369250.1:0-6217 GCF_016433145.1 Gracilinanus agilis | reverse complement strand
CCCCAGTGCACCATCCCTTGTAACAAAGAGAGGGAAAAAGCAGGTCAGTAAAACTAACCAATCCTGATAGTTGTTCAGCTTCCTGGAGTCTCCCATCCCTGCAAAGAAGGGAAGGGGGTGAATTTTCTGCCTTCTCTCCTTCCTTCTTTTCTCAGGGCCAAGCTTGATCTGTAACATTGTGGAAGAACCATAGATTAGCAACAGCCATGAGGGATTTCAAAGGTTTTCCCTCCAAATCCATAATTATACAGTTAAGGAAACTGAGACCAAGAGATTACACACGTGATGGACCTGGAATCAGGAAAACCTGAGTTCAAATCCTGCCTCATCCATTTACGTGACTCTGGTCAAGTCACCTAACCTCATTTTCCTCATCTGTAAAAATGGGGATGATAAAAGCCACAGAACATTGGGATGGAAAGACACTGCGGAGGTCTGTCTCAAACTCTTCTCTGGATAGAGGAGAAATTGGGGAAGGAAATTAGAGAAGGAAAGCGAGACTCTCAAGGTTTGTTGTGAGGATCAAATGAGAGATTTTTGTAAAGCATTTGGCAAACCTGTAATCAAAATGACTTTCCCAAGGTCACCTAGGCAGCAAATCTCAGGGGCAGGACTGGAATTCAGTTCGTGTGTCTCTTGCCAACACTCCTTTCCCTGCACCCCATTGCCTGGCACTTCAACCTTGCTCCTCTCAGCTCTGGCCCATATCCATCCCTCCAGTCATGTCTCCCATGCAGACTTGGGGCTGCAGCCTGGGGGACCTGCTCCCCTTGCACATGTGCTCTGCTTTGCAGGCTCCTTGCTTCTGCCCAGGCTGTTCCCTCTCTTCAAAGGTCTTCACTGACTCTCTGCCTGGTGAAATCACTTCACAACAGGATTAAGTTCTAATCCCAGCCAGTCAGGGTGTGACATGGGGCCGCCTAGTCCCAATTCTGGGCTCACCATTTACTCTTCTGAGAAACGGAGGCATCCGTTGGGGTGACATCAGAATAACCTGCCTGTACACCTCCCATGATCCAGTGGGAGAGGCAGAGGCAGGAACCTGGGTGTGAATCCCACCTTTATCAACTACTGGTTCAGTGACTTTGGAATGACAAGGAATGGGCCTTGGCTTCCTCATCTGTAAAGTGAGGGGATGAACTAGATGGCCTGTAAGGTCCTCTCCAACTCTTATGATTGGATTCTATTAATTTGTGTTTCCTTCTAAGTGACCTTGGACTTGTCACTTCTCCTGTGGGGCTCAGTTTCTTCATCTGTAAAATAGGAGAAGCTTAACAGGATGACCTTTATGATCCCTTCCAGCTTTAAACATTTAATTTTATGTGTCCTTCAAGGCTCAAATGCTCTCTCATCTGCGAAGTCTACCCCAATTCCTCTTTACCCTCCACTGCCAAGGTGGAGACCATCACTTCCTTCTTTGAATGCCTCTTGTCCTCTGTATGGGCTGCCTCGTGTGATCAGGATTTATGTACCCATCCTGCTTCCTTGCTGTGCCCTCAGATGAGATGAGGTAAGAGAGAGAAGAGCAGAGCCTGCTGGATTTCTGTTTCCTCTGCAGCACAGCCATGCCTGGGGCTGTATCAGATGTTCCTGTTTGTTTACTATTGTGCAGCCCTCTTTGACTTTTCATGTCCCCATTTGGGGTTTTCTTGGCAAAGATCCTAGAGTGGTTTGCCATTTCCTTCTCCAGCTTCTTTTACATATGAGGAAACTGAGGCAAAGAGGGTTCAGTGATTAGCTGAGTGTCTCACCACTAGTCTAGCCTTGGTGCTTTATGCTCTGTACCGCCTAGCTGTCCCCTAGGCTTGTTTTAGGGCCATAGATTTTGGTTCAGAAGAGACCTTAAAGATTATTCAATCCAAATCCTCACGTTAGAGAGGAGGAGACAGGGATAGGAAAAGGAAATGACTTTGTCAAGGTCACTCAAGCTAATGACAGACATGGGATCTGAACCCAGATTCTCACTCCAGTTCTGGTCAAATTCCCACCATCCCGTGTTGCCTCCCAAAGCTCTTTTCTGCCTCTTGGTTTATTGATGAATGAATGAATGAATGAATGAATGAATGAATGAATGAATGGATGGATGGATGGATGGACTTGGAGGCGGGGAGTGGAGGTATCACTGGGTCATTTGGCCCAGGAGCCGCCTGATGGCAGGTGGGGGTCCGTCCCCTCTGAGGGTTCCCTAGTCCAGCCTTCTCCCTCCCCCTCCTCCCAAGCTGCAGGGCCATTGCAGAAGACCATGCCTTTGCAGTGGGGAAGGCGAGGAACCCAGAGGGCCCCGAGGCGTCAGGTCTCTGTTTCTGTGTTCAGAGCCAATGCCAAGTCCTGGGGATCGCCATGCCCCTTCCTGGCCTGGAGACTGGCAGGTTCCGTAAGAGCTTGGCTCCCCGCCAAGAC
Organism: Gracilinanus agilis; assembly: GCF_016433145.1. Taxonomy (NCBI): domain Eukaryota; kingdom Metazoa; phylum Chordata; class Mammalia; order Didelphimorphia; family Didelphidae; genus Gracilinanus; species Gracilinanus agilis. The sequence continues at coordinate 3,817 of NW_025369250.1, read as the reverse complement.
AGTGATGGTTCCTCCAGCTAAGTCCTCCTTCCAGACAGCTCTGGCTCCCTGTGAGCCTTCTGACAGCTCCACTCACCCAGACTGATGAAGTCATCCGGGCCCCGCAAAGAGGAGCAGCACTGAATGTGAGGCTGGAAAGAGACTGTGGAGATCATCTGGCCCAAAGCCTTCCCTGGATAGAAGGGAGGGAAATCAGAGGAGGAAAATGAGCTGCCCAAGGTCACACGACAATGTAGTGATGGGCCAGAGCATACATCTCACGGCTGTCAAGACCCTGCTCTCTCCTCAGCTTCCACTTTGCTAGCCTGAGCTGGTATGACCAGGGCTCTCTGAGTGGGGTTTAAGGAGCAGCATTGGATTGGCTAAAGCTCTGCAGAGGAGGAGATTCCAGGGCATTGGTTTGCCTCCTGCTGGAGTGGAAGGAGCCCTGGAACTGTGATCAAAAGTCTTGGGTTCAAGTCCCAGCTTTGCCACTCTCGGGGTGTGTAAGATATTTCCCATCTCCGAGCCTGTAAAGTCAGGGCGTCAGTCTAAACGCCTCTGAGCTCCCCTCCAAAGTCTCTGCTTCTGTAATACGAGGGCAGATGGAGAAAAGGCAGGGTGGGTGCAGGGCCATCTGCCATCCCTGGTTTCCCTGTTGAGCACCCACACGTGCTGATTTTTGGGGGTTGGCGGGGAGGCATCCTCGGCATCGAATTGATAGACCCACGACCCCAGCTTGTCCCAGGAAGCTTCCAGTCTGTGTCGCCTGGCAGGCAGAGCCAGGCCTGGAATGAAGAAGTCTAGAGGGACCCTTTTTCCATGCTAAGTTCAAATTTAAAACCTTTAAAAACCCAGTTTTTGAGATATTAACGTCTCCTGGATGGAGGAAAGCTAGAAGCCCGGAAGGGGTCCTGAGGGCCGTCTCCCCACCCGCTTGGAGCTGACCTTCCTCCTGAGGACACGACCCGCCTGGGCACTGCCTGCTGGGTGTTTCCCCCTGAATGCTCTGCTGGCACCCCAGCTCAGCGTGTCTTTAGCCAGATTCATCCTCCTCCTGCCTGCCTTATTAGAGCTGGCTCTCTTCTCATGCTAGAGGATCTGCAAGCAGTTTCCAAATATCATCTCATGTTATCCTCACAGCAGCTCTGGGAGGTCTCCTTTCACAAATGAGGAAACTGAGGCAGACAGATGAAAGCGACTTCAACAGGGTAATATAGCCAGTACCTGTCTGAGGCCAGCTTGGAGTTCATCTTCCCACCTCCATGTCTAGCCTTCTGCTGTGCTATTTTTATGAGCTCTTTGGGGTCATTTGGGGGCCACTCCTGGCTGTCTCTGGTTCAAGCACACTCCATGGTGCACATGTAGAACTTGGCTGAGCTCCCCTGACAAGGGGAAGATGATGAAGGTGTACCAGCTGCTCTTTGAGTCACAAAGCTGGCAGGACACACCTTTATGTTTAATCTCTCACTTTCTTAAGTCTGGGAAAGCACAAAAACACTAAACCACATCCCAGTTTGTAGCATTTGTCTAGCTCTGAGGGGGAAACGATCAACTGGACATTGAAGAGTCGGTGCTCAGGGTCGGAGCTGGCTCCCCGGCCTCGGCTATTTCCAGTGACAGGCGGCCCACGAGGGACTGTTTGCTTTGGTCTGACACGGCCACCCCACTTAGGGCTCATTGGACAGCAGGAATAGGTTTAGGGTTATGTCAGGAAATAGGATGAGAGATAGGACAGAAGGAGGGAAGGAGCTGGGGGAGACAGAGACACAGAGACAGACAGGGAGGAGAGACAAACAGAGACAGAAAGGCAGAGAGAGCACTTCTGTTTTCATTCTTTTCTTCTCTTTTTGCCATGTGCCTGAAGATTCAGAACTTCCCTGGTGGCATCTCTGGGGGCTCATGGAAGTACATTCCTGCCTAGGAGAGCCTGAGATAGGTCACAGCACGTCTCTGTCTTCTTATTCTGCTTTGCTTTTCCTGAGTGTAGGTGACTGCACAGTGATCTTGAGATGGGCCTTTCCAGCCCCAGCAGCTACCTTGTGGACGTGAGAAGTCTGCCATCACTCAGCGGTCCTGGTCCCTTTAGCTTGGAGTTTATCCCCAGCTACTACAATGGTTCTTGAAGGAGAAGATTAGCCCCATCCGGAGGAAGAGACCAAGTCATACTGTGGCTTCTCAGAGGATGTGGACCTTGAGAGACCTTAGATGGGGCCGAGCCAAGGGAAAGGCGAAATGGCCACTGAGAAGTCCCACAAAATGTTTCCTCTGACTTATTGTTTCATATCTGAAGTCTGTTAAAGCTACTTTAGGCTAGCTGGGTCGTGCCACAGGGCACAGAGTGCGAGGCTTACAGTCAGGAGGATTCATCTTTCTGAGTTCAAATCTGGCCTCAGACACTTACTTTGCCTCAGTTTCTTCATCTATAAAATGAGCTAGACAAGAAAACAGTAAACCATTTTAGTATCATTGCCAAGAAAACTCCAAATGGGATCACAAAGAGTCAGACGTGACCGAAAAATGACCAGGTGAATTTATCAATCTTTTGTGTTTTTAGTGTAACTTTGGCAATAGAGGAAATAAATAGCCGTCCTGTCCTTGACTGTCTTTGTATGCTGAGTACCTTTCTAGAAAGGCCCCATATTCCCTTTTGGGAAGACATGAAACATAAGCCGTAGTGCAGTTTTAAGTGAGATTCCCCCAGGATTTCAGTGAGAGACTGCCAGAAAATAGCCGGTTCTCTTTAGAAGCTCGGTTCTCCCAAAGCTGGTCCTGGTTTAAGTGAGTTCAGAGCTGGGGCCTTATGATGGGAGAGAGCACTGCGGGCACCCAGGGAGCACCCTTCTAAGTCCCTACCGTCTCCTAGTACCCGTTACTCAAGGCCAGGCCAGAGAGCAGGAGCTCCCTGCAGCTTCAGAAGTGATGTCTCCCTCCTTTGGACCTCTGGGGCATTCTGCTGGCTCTGGACATCTCTTACAGCACATCGTACTGGTCTTATCAGAGTCCTAATGACTAATTTCAGTGCTGGGGACCTGCAATAGACAATGTGCCCCTGGGCAAGCAGTAGGAAAAGCATTCAGAAATCAAATAAAAGTGTTTTAAGACATTCAGTTTGGGAAAGGAATCTCAGGGAGAGACTTTTGGACCTCAGGCTATGAGGTCCTGTGGAGGAGAAATGCATTATGGGACAGAGAAAAGAATGGCCACCCTGGAACATCATAGTTCTTGAATTTGAAACCAGGCTCTGTCAACTGCTCTGCAGAATTTGGTGCAAGTCATTTAAAAAACTCTCTGGTCTTCTCTTCCCTCCATTAGTGGGCTAAATGGCTTCTGGGTTCCATTCCTTTCCAGAAATGGATTTTATGAGATCCTGGCACACTGCAGTTTGCAGCTGGAGAGTGGGCAGGATAGGGATTCACCTGGGGTGCTGCCATCAAGGGGAGGAAGAGTGGCAGCTTCCCATTTTAACTAGTTATTCTTGCTTAAGTTCTAAAGTGGGGGGCAGCTGGGTGGCTCAGTGGTTGGAGAGCCAGGCCTAGAGATGGGAGGTCCTGGGTTCAAATCTGGCCTCAGCCACTTCCTAGTTGTGTGACCCTGGGCAAATCACTTAACCCCCTTTGCCTAGCTCTTACCACTCTTCTATCTTGGAACCAGTGCATAGTATTATTTCATTTCTCCCCCCTGAAAATGCAAGTGGCCTTTATATTCCGTCACACTAGGGCCAAGCTCTATCCCCCTCCCTTAGTTACAGCCTTGTGTCTTATTTTCCCTGACTAGATGGTAGACTCCTTGAGGGAAAAAGCTATTTATTTACAGCCCCACCATGGCTTGTACACAG
>NW_025369249.1:0-5305 GCF_016433145.1 Gracilinanus agilis | reverse complement strand
AACTCCCAATTGAAGAAAGATGCCCCAAAATCAAAAGAATTGATAAACAAATATGAGACCAAAATAAAACAGCTGGAAAAGAAGATAGGCCAAACCAAAAAGGAAAATCAAAAGATTATATCAGAAAACCAGTCTCTAAAAACCAGAACTGAGCAAGTAGAAGCCAATGCTCTCACAAAACAGCAAGAACAAATAAAGCAAAGTAAAAATACTGATAAAATAGAAGGAAACATGAAATTTCTCACTGAGAGGATGACAAATGAAGAAAACAGGTCCAGAAGAGACAATCTGAGAATCATTGGTCTTTCTGAAGAAGCAGAAATTAATAGAAATTTGGACTCCATACTACAAGAAATTATCCAAATAAACTGCCTTGATGTTCTTCAACAATAGGACAAAATAGACATTGAAAGGATCCATACATCACCCTCTACACCAAACCCTCAAAAGACAACCCCCAGGAATATTATAGCCAAATTCAAGAGCTTCCAATTTAAAGAAAAAAATTTTACAAGAGGCCAGAAAGAGACAATTCAGATATCAAGGAGCACCAAACAGAATCACACAGGATCTGGCAGTCTCCACTCTAAAAGACCACAAGGCTTAGAATATAATATTCAGAAAGGTAAGAGAACTGGATCTACAACCAAGGATCACCTACTCATCAAAACTGAGTATATATTTCCAGGGAAAAGTATGGGTATTCAACAATATAGAAGATTTCTAAGTATTTGCACAGAAAAGAACAGGATTAATGGAAAGAGTGATATTCAACCACAAAAAAAACAAAAGAAACATGAAAAGGTAAATAAGAAACAGAGGGAAAAGAAAGAAAACTCTTGTTTTTTTTAAATTTGCCTCTTTAAGGGCTTCAATAAGATCATATTACTTGTATTCCTATATGGAGAAATGTTATGTGTAAATTTCAAAAACTATATTCACTATTATAGTAATTAGATGAATTATTCATAGGGAGAGGTTTGAATACTAAATAGCCTAAGATGATATGGTGGAGGGTGAGGAAAAGGGGGGTGAATATTAGATGGCACCTAGAAAAACTTGAAGGAATAAGAAAAATAGGATATTTTATTCACACAAAGAGGGCATGGGAAAGGGAGGGGATGAATAATGTTATAAGAAGGAGAGGAAGAGAGTAATAATAGGTAATATTTAAACCTTACTCTCAGAGGAATTAACCCTGAGAGGGAAAAGTAGCTATATTCATTGGGATATAGAATTCTATGTAATGCTACTGAGAAAGTCAGAAGGGATAAACAAGGGGGAGCAAGGTGTGGGGAGGTCAAAAAAGGGAGGGGAGGAGAGGGAGCTGGGAATTCATTAGGCCTTAAAAATAAAAAAATGGGAATAAAAAGGGAGTGGGTGAAAAGGGAAGTAAACTAAGAGAGGGGATAAAGAGGACTGATTTAAAACAAACCACTGGTTTAAAAGGGAATAATACAAGAAAAAGGGACAGACCTAGGAGAGGATATCAAAATTTTTGGGAACACACAGCTGATAATTATTACTCTGAATGTGAATGGGATGAACTTGCCCATAAAAGGAAAGCAAATAGCAGAGTGGATTGGAAACCAAAATCCTACCAAAAGTTGTCTATAAGAAACACACATGAGGCAGGTGAACATACATAGGTTTAAGGTCAAAGGCTGGAGCAAAATCTATTGGGATTCCACTGAGAAAAAGAAGGGAGGAGTAGCCATCATGATATCTGACAAAGCCAAAGTAAAAAATAGATCTGCTTAAAAGAGATAGGGAAGCTAACTACATCCTGATAAAAGGCAGTATAGACAATGAGGAAACAACAGTACTCAACATGTATGCACCAAATGGTATAGCATCCAAATTTCTAAAAGAGAAATTGGCAAAGCTCAAGGAGGAAATAGACAGCAAAACTATTCTAGTGGGAGACTTGAACCACCCACTATCAGATCTAGACAAATCAAACAAAAAAATAAGAAAGAGGCAAGAGAGGTGAATGAAATCCTGGAAAAATTAGAGTTAATAGACATGTGGAGGAAAATAAATAGGGACAAAAAGGAATATACCTTCTTTTCAGCTGCACATGGTACATTCACAAAGATTGACCATAAACTAGGGCATAGAAACATGGCAAACAAATGTAAAAGAGCAGAAATTAGTAAATGTAACCTTTTCAGATGATAATGTAATAAAAATAATAATAAGTAAGGGCACATAAAAATTTAGGCAAATCAAAAACTTACTGGAAATTAAATAATAAGATTCTCCAAAATCAGTTAGTTAAAGAAGAAATCAAAGAAATAATTAATAATTTCATTGACGAGAATGACAATGATGAGACATCCTAACAAAATCTGTGGGATGCAGGTAAGCAGTACTTGGAAGAAATTTATATCCTTGAGTGCATATATTAACAAATTAGAGAGGGCAAAGATCAATGAACTGGGCATACAAATAAAAAAAACTAGAAAGGGAACAAATTAAAAATCCCCAGTTAAAGACAAAATTAGATATTATAAAAATTAAAGGAGAAATTAATAAATTTGAAAGTAAAAGAAGTATTGAATTAAAAATAAGACTACAATCTGGTACTTTGAAAAAACAAATAAAATTGTCAAAGTACTGGTCAATCTAATTAAAAAAAAGAAAGAAGAAAACCAAATTATCAGTATCAAAGATGAAAAGGGAGACCTCACCTCTAATGAAGAGGAAATCAAGGCAAACATTAAAACTATTTTTATCCAATTACATGTCACTAAATATAGCAATGAAGGTGATATGGATGAATATTTACAAAAATATAAATTGCCTAGATTAACAGTAGAAGAAATAGAATACCTAAATAATTCCATATCAGAAAAAGAAATTGAACAAGCCATCAAAGAAGTCCATAAGAAAAAAATCCCCAGGACCAGATGGCTTCACAAGTGAATTCCATCAAATCTTCAAAGAACAACTAATCCCAATATTATACAAACTATTTGACATAATAAACAAAGAAGGAGTTCTACCAAGCTCCTTTCATGACACAAATATGGTAACAACGCCAAAGCCAGGTTGAAGAAAACTACAGACCAATCTTAATAAACATAGATGCAAAAATCCTAAACAGAATATTAGCAAAAAGACTCCTGCAAGTGATCACGATGGTTATTCATTATGATCAGGTGGCATTTATAACAGGAATGCAAGGATGGTTCAATATTAGGAGAACTATTCACATAATTGACCATATCAAAAAACAAACTAACAAAAATCACATAATTATCTCAATAGATGCTGAAAAAGCCTTTGACAAAATACAATACCCATTCCTACTGAAAACACTAGAAAGTGTAGGAATAGAAGGGCCTTAACTAAAAATAATTAACAGTATATATCTAAAACCATCAACAAAATCATCTGCAACATGGATAAATTAGAAGCCTTCCCAATAAGATCAGGAGGGAAACAACAATGCCCATTGTCACCTCTATTATTTAACACTGTACTAGAAACACTTGCAGCAGCAATTAGAGAAGAAAAAAAAATCAATGGTATTAAAATAGGCAATGAGGAGACTAAGCTATCACTCTTTGCAGATGATATGATGGTGTATTTAAAAAATCCTAGAAAATCAACTAAAAAATTAGTGAAAATAATCAACAACTTTAGCAAAGTTGCAGGATGCAAAATAAATAAACATAAATCATTAGCATTTCTATATATTTCCAACATCTCACAGCAGCAAGAGTTAGAAAGAGAAATTCCATTTAAAATCACTGTACATAAGATAAAATACGTAGGAACCTATCTGCCAAAACAAACACAGAAATTATACGAACACAACTATAAAACCCTTTCCTCACAATTAAAACTAAATCTAAACAATTGGAAAAACATCGATTGCTCATGGGTAGGATAAGAAAACATAAAAAAATATTACCATCCTACCCAAATTAATTTACTTCTTTAGTGACATACCCATCAAACCACCAAAAAACTTTTTTTACTTAATTAGAAATAAACTATAACAAAGTTCATTTGGAAGAACAAAAGATCAAGAATATTAAGGGAAATAATGAAAAAAAAGTTAAGGAAGTTGGCCTAGCAGTAACAGATATTAAACTATACTATAAAGCAGCGGCCATCAAAATGATATGGTACTGGCTAAGAGATAGAAGGGAGGATCAGGGGAATAGACATTGGGTAAGTGACATCAGCAAGACAGTATATGATAAACCCAAAAAGCCCAACTTTTGGGACATGAATCCACTATTTGACAAAAACTGCTGGGAAAATTGGAAAACAATATGGGAGAGATTAGGTCTAGATCAACATCTCACACCCTACACCAAGATAAATTCAGAATGGGTGAATGACTTGAATATAATGAAGGAAACTATAAATAAATTATGTGAACACAGAATAGCATACTTGTCAGATATGTGGGAAAGGGAAAAATTACAAAATGTAAAATAAATAATTTTGATTATATTAAATTAAAAAGGTTTTGTACAAACAAAAATAATGCAATCAAAATCAGAAGGAAAACATCAAACTGGGAAAAAAAAACCTTTATAACAAAAAATTCTGACAGAAGTCTAATTACTCAAATATGCAAGGAGCTAAGTCAATTGAATAAAAAAATCAAGCCATTCCCCAATTGATAAATGGGCAAGGGACATGAATAGGCAAGTTTCAGATAAAGAAATCAAAAGTATCAATAAGCACATGAGAAAGTGTTCTAAATCTCTAATAATTTGAGAAATGCAAATCAAGACAACTGTGAAGTACTACCTCACACCTAGAAGATTGGCTAAAATCATAGCAGGGGAGAGTAATAAATTTTGGAGGGGATGTGGCAAAATAGGGACATTAATGCATTGCTCGTGGAGTTGTGAACTGATCCAAACATTCTTTTTTTTTTTACTTTTTTGTTTTTTTTTTTAAATTTTAAACATTTATTAATATTCATTTTTAACATGGTTACATGATTCATGCTCCTACTTTCCCCTTCACCCCCCGCATTCCTCCCACCCTTGGCCAACACACATTTCCACTGATTTTATCATGTATCCTTGATCAAGACCTATTTCCAAATTGTTGGTATTTGCATTGGTGTGGTAGTTTTGTGTCCACATCCTCAATCATGTCCACCCCAACCCATGCGTTCCAGCAGAAGTTTTTCTTACATGTTTCCTCTTCTGCAGTCCTTCCTCTGAATGTGGGTAGCGTTCTTTACCATAAATCCCTCAGAATTGTCCTGGGTCTTACATTCGATTTTACCACAGTATATCAGTCTCTGTGTACAATGTTCTTCTGGTTC
>NW_025369248.1:0-1868 GCF_016433145.1 Gracilinanus agilis | reverse complement strand
CTTTTAAACCAGTGGTTTGCTGTTAAACTGGTATCCCTTATCCCCTCCCTTGATTAACTTCCCTTTCTACCCCCTCCCTTATTATTCACCTCTTTTTTTTTTGAAGGCCTAATAAATTCCCTCCTCCTTCTTCTCCCCTCCCTTTTTTGACCTCCCCTCTCCCCTGCTCCCCTTGGTTTATCCCTTCTGACTTTCTCAGTAGGGTTAGATAGAGTTTTATATCCCAATGGATAGTATAGCTATTCTTCCCTCTCCAAGTTGATTACGCTGAGAGTAAGGTTTAAAAATTACCTCTTGATGCTCTCTTCCTCTCCTTCTTATAATAGTATTTGTCCCCTCCCCATCCCATGCCCTTTTTTGTGTAATAGATTATCCTATTTTTCTTATTCTCTCAAGTTTCTCCTGGTGTCCTCCTCCATTCAACCTCCTCTTTCCCACGCCCCCCATATCATCTTAGACCATTCAGCACTCCATCCTCTCCCCATTAATCATTCTTCTGACCACTATAATAATGAATACTTAATAGTGAATAGACTTCACTACAGAGAATTATACATAGCATTTATCCACATAGGAATACAGATAATTAGATCTTACTGAGGCCCTTAAAAAGGCAAATTTAAAAAATTATGAGTTTTCTTTCTTTCCCCTCTGTTTCTTATTTACCTTTTCATGTTTCTCTCGATTTTTGTGTTTGGATATCATACTTTCCATTTAGCCCTGGTCTTTTCTGTGCAAATACTTGGAAATCTTCAATTTTGTTGAAAGCCCATACTTTCCCCTGGAATTATATAGTCAATTTTGATGGGTAGTTGATCCGTGGTTGCAGGCCCAGCTCTCTTGCCTTTCTGAATATCATATTACAAGCTTTGCGGTCTTTTAGTGTGGAGGCTGCCAGTTCCTGTGTGATCCTGATTGGTGCTCCTTGGTATTTGAATTGTCTCTTTCTGGCTTCTTGTAAGATTTTTTTTCTTTTACTTGGAAGCTCTTGAATTTGGCAATTATATTCCTGGGCGTTTTCTTATCTGGATTGAATGTGGGGGGTGATCTATGGATCCTTTCAATGTCTATATTGCCCTCTTGTTGTAGAACTTCAGGGTAATTTTGCTGAATAATTTCTTTTCATATGGAGTCCAAATTTCCATTAATTTCACCCTTTTCAGGGAGACCAATGATTCTCAAATTGTCTCTTCTAGACTGGTTTTCTTGGTCTGTCACTTTCTCATTGAGATATTTCATGTTTCCTTCTATTTTATCAGTCTTTTGGCTTTGTTTTATTTGTTCTTGTTGTCTTGAGAGATCATTAGCTTCTAATTGTTCAATTCTAGCCTTTAAAACGACTGGTTTTCGGCTATAATCTTTTGGTTTTCGGCTATGATCTTTTGGTTTTAGGCTATAATCTTTTGGTTTTTGGCTATAATATTTTGGTTTTCCTTTTCAATCTGGTCATTTCTGGTCTTCAGTTGACTTGCCTCACTTTCCAATTGTGAAATTCTGCCTTTTAAACTGTTATTTTCTTGCCTGATTTCCTTTTGAGCTACTTCCCATTTCTCTGACCAAATCTTTTCCAACTTTCTCGTCATCTCAGTTTTGAACATTTCAAGAGCTTGTGACCAGTTTTGATTATCTTGGGATGGTTTGGATGTGATTGCTTGTTTTTTCTCCTCTCCTGATTGTTCGGTAGTCTGGATTTTCTCTGTGTAAAAGTTGTTGAGTGTTAAAGATTTCTTTTTCTTGTTGTTAATCTTTTTCTCTCTCTTCTGGACTTCCTGGTTCTGGGTAGCCATTGTTAGCCCAGCAGCTTCTCAGCTTTATCCTCTTGCTCAGGGTTTGTCTGTGGTCTTTTTGGCTCCTGAGGTCTGAGGTCT
>NW_025369247.1:0-2441 GCF_016433145.1 Gracilinanus agilis | reverse complement strand
CTCCCCTTTTAGTCCACTCCCTAATGGTATCTTCCTTTGTATCCTGCCACTTGTTTCCTAAGGTTCTTTCCCATTGTCTGACCTTCCCCCACCAATGGTATCTTCCTTCTCCCCTCACTCAATTCCCTTGGTGTCTTCCTTATGTCTCACCTCTCTACCCGCTCCCTAATAGAATCTTCCATCTACCCCCACTCATTTCCATGTTTTCTTCTAGTTCTTACCTTTTCCTGCCCTGAGTAAAGCTATCTTCCTTCTTCCCCCACTCAATCCCTTTGGTTCTTTCTTGTTGTCTCACCTTTTCTTCTCTTTTCTAAAGGTGTCTTACTTCTTCCACCAGGAATTTTCCATGATGACTTCCTTTTGTCTGGACCTTTCCTCCTCTCCCTAATGGTAACATCCTTCTCCCACTAATTTATCATGGTTCCTTCCCATTGTTGCCCCTTTTGCCTCACTCACTAATGTTGTTTCTTCTCCCCATCTTTCTTCCCCTTGGTTTTTTTCTAGTTGCCTCAGCTTTTTCTCCCCTCTTTGATGGTATCTTCTTTCTTCCCTTACTCAGTCTCCATGGTTTTTTTGGTTGTATTGCCTTTTCCTTCCCTCCCTCACTTATTCTCTAGGTTTCCTTCCAGTTGCCTTAGCTGTTTCTTCACTCCTTAATATTATCTTTCTTCTCCCCCTCCACTCCCACTTACTCCCTATGTTTTCTTCTGGATATCTCCCCTGTCTATCCTTCCAACAGTCCATCTATCTGTCCATTCATCCCTCCATCTAATCATCTATCAATCCATCTATAATCCATCAGTCAACCTGTCCATCCCTTTCTTTGCATCAATCTCTTCATATTTTAAGCATATGTCTCCTCCATCTATCAAAAAATCTATAATCTATCATTCAGCCAGTCTATCCATCAGACTCTCAATCATATATCTATCTATCAGTCAATCAACCAATATGTAATATATTATTCAGTCAGTAGTCTAGTAATGAGTCATCAGTCATCTGTCTATTCATCAATCTATCTGCATTCTGCCAATCTGTCTTTCTATCCATTTATCAATCTATAATTTATAAATTTATTGGTCTATCCATCCATGCTTTTATAATCTATCAAGCAATCTATTAATCAGTTTGTAATTGTTAATCCTTTCATTCTTCCATCTTTCTGTCTATATATCATCAGTCTATCCATCTATGTAAAATCTACCATTTACTCTATTCATCTATCAGTCTATAATTTATCAACCTGGCAATCTATCTTATATCTATCCATCTATTAATCAATATATAATCTTTCATTTAATATACATATAAATATAATATAATTATGAATGTAATTATATAATTTATATGATTTCCTATCCCTTACCAAAGAGCAATTGGGGTTATGTGACTTTCCCAAGGTCACAGAGCTAGGAAGTATCTGAGGTCAGATTTGAACTGATGACCTCCCATCTCTAGGCCTGACTCTCAATACCCTGAGCCACTCAGCTGCCCTTTTTTTTCTCTTAATCGACCTATCAATCTAAAATCTATCAATCTGTTAATCCATCTGTCTGTCTCTCTCCCTGGCTGTCTGTCAATCTATCATCTGTCTATCCATCTATTTAGTCATAATTCTATAATCTATATCCATCAATCAATCTATAATCTATCAATCAACCTATCAGTACACCTATCCATGAAGCAATCAATATACAATCTATCAGTCTATGAATCTGTCTCTCTATACATTTTTATATCTATTTATCCATGCATCTATATAGCTATCCATCTGTCTATCCATCTATCTACTCATCAATTTGTATATTTATAATCTATCGATTATCAGTATATCCATCTGTCTATCCATGTATTCATCAGTCTACTTATAAATCTATCTGTCAATCTTATAAATCAAGACGGAGGAGAAAAGGAAGATAAGAGACTAGTCAGGAAAAGGAAGAGAGAGATAAAGAGGAGAGAGTATAGGCAGATAGAGAAGAAAGGAGACAGAGAAAAGAAAAGCCAAGAGAAGAGAGAGATAAAGAAGAGAGTCATCAGAAGAAGAGAGGAGAAAGGAGATTGAGAAGATATAGGCCAGGAAAAGAGAAATAAAGAGATAAACTGGAGAGAGTAGAGGCAGGGAGATGTGAAAGATGATAGGAAAAAAGTCAGAAGGGAAAGAAAGAGATAAAGAAATAGGGAGATAACAAACAAAGCCAGGAGAAGGAAAGATAGAGATAAAGAAGAGAGAATAGAGGCAGATATAAAGGAGAAAGGATAGAGAAGATACTAGAAAGGGGAGAAAGGGATAAAAAGAAGACTGGAAGGGAAGAGAGGAGAAAAGAGAGAGATAAAAGACAAGTCAAAAGAAGGGAGAGAGAAAAATTGGAGAGAGTTGAGGCAGTGAAAAGCGAAATATGATAGAAAAGAGACAGCAAGAGAAGAGAGCAACAAAGAAG
>NW_025369246.1:0-2051 GCF_016433145.1 Gracilinanus agilis | reverse complement strand
TATATATATACACACACATATATACTATTTAGCATAGACCCCAGAATTAGTAACATTTTAAGGAGAATAAGGAGGCTTTGGAGGAACCCAAGTAAGAAGCTGATTCGTGGGAATCAGAAGGGAGTGGGAAATCTTAGCCCCCTGTTAGATTTAGAATCTGAATCCTCAACCTCAACCTTTGTTACCTTTCTTTACCTTTCCTCAAACCTTTTCCAATACTATTAAATAGAGGTGTTTTTTGTTTGTTTGTTTTTTACATCTGTCTCCCAACAGTTAACCGTTGCCCAGACCCAAATAGTTATACAAGAGTTCCCCCCAATTAACATTCCTATATTAACATTCTTGGCTGTTTTCATTTGTACCATTCTTGGTGATAGATTAAAATGAACAATATTAGCATGATAGAGAATCTTTCATATATATATTTATATAAAATTAGGTCTCATTTAAAAATATTCAGTTCTATTAAGGGCACATCTATTGGAATTAATGTTTCCAATTAAAGTTTCTAAAATATTTTGAAAATGATTACAATTCAACAGAAAACGGGGAAATTACTGCACCAAAATTTAGCAGAGAAACAAAAATAGACTCTATTACAAAGTTTTCATGCACATTTGCATGGTAGCAACCCCTTTACCTCGATTAGAAATATTTAGTACCTACTTCTTCTCCCTTTCCTTCCCATTGAGGTAAGTCATTGGCATTTAGGCCATCCAAATCTAGACAAACCAGGTAAGAAAAAATAGAACAAAGATCCAAGGGAAATCCAAAAATTAAAAATAAGAGTGAAAATTTACTCAACAAAACTTCAAAAAGGTTGTCTTTGTTTTAAATAATTCTCTACATTTTGCATAATTCATCTTTTGCTCAATATTTTTTCACACATTCTGCATAATTGATTAATTTTTCTGTCATTTAAATTGTTTGCTCTGCTTCCTATCTCACAGTTCTAAATAAACTCTAACAGCATTTATTGGTGTTACAAATATTGTTCTGCCTTTCAGGTACTCTTTTCTTTGCTCCTTGTGTCACTAACTATAGCCCTTTGCTTGGAAAGAGTTATAGAGTGTAAAGAAAGCAGATGCACTGACAAATTAATCTGCATGATTTAATGAAAAAATCTGAGAATGACTCCTGATGATGCAAGAAGTCTGAAGATCTTAACTGTAATGATTTAAATAGCCCAATTTGGGTCATCTAATCCTTCACACATGGGGCCTTTAAATTATCCTTGATAATCCCATTAACACCAATCAGGAGAAAGTTTTATTTTGTTTATTTCTCAGTATCACTGTTAGTGGAAGCAAACACAAATAGAGGCATTGCAATGACAGCTCATGTAAAATTAGGTAGAAGATAATACAATACAGCTAAATGTAATGAAAATCTTAGATTTTATTGTTGGCATCTATTATATGAACTGATCTCTTTTCTTGAACCTGTAAGTTTTAGTTCAGTCATGTGCAAGTTCTTTGTGGGAAAGAAAGAAAAAGATACAAGCTCTACCAAAGCCAGAGGTCCAACTGGCAGAGTCACATAGTGAACTAGGATCAAAGTGTCTGCCCCTTTGGCACATTTCCAAGAAATAAAATACAACTTAGAGTGTTTCTTGGCCCTTGAATCAAAAAAAGAAAATACCTTCTTTGCCTTTCTGAGTTTACTTCATAATCTTCTCTCATTTCTGGTTTATACTTGGATATCTTAAGGTGACTGAACCTAAATGGATAGCCCAGTTTAGGATCAAATGGGTCCTTTCCTATTATGACCAGCAAGCTGCATTTTTCTTCCAGGCATACAGCCTGCAATGTCTCTTTTTCTCAGATCTGTTTTTCTACCAGGGCTGGGGGAAAGGAAGCTGACATTCCACACACACCCACACTCTTGATCTCTTTCTCTCTCTCTCTCTCTCTCTCTCTCTCTCTCTCTCTCTCTCTCTCTTTCTCTCTTTCTCTCTCTCCCTCTTTCTCCCTCTTTCTCTCTCTCCCTCTCTCTCTCTCCCTTTCTCTCTCTCTCTCCCTTTCTCTCTCTCTCCCCTCTCCTCTCTCTCT
>NW_025369245.1:0-1896 GCF_016433145.1 Gracilinanus agilis | reverse complement strand
GGGGAAGGGGAAGGGGAAGGGGAAGGAGGAGGAGGAGGTTAAGGAAGTGAAGAGAATTTTAGAAAAGTTAGAAAATAATAAATTTTTGGAAAAAACTAAATGGGAATAGAAAAGAATATTCCTTTTTTCAACAGTACATGGCACCTAAACAAAAATGTACCATGTATATAAGAGATAATTAAGAAAGTTGCCTAATTAAGGATAGAATGTAGTCAGATGTAGGTTGTATCAAGTAAGCTGAGATTTCTGGATGGTACCTTAAGATTTCTATGGAATGTTTTGGAGGTCAGAGGGGCAGAATTCCCAGAAGTGCCTTAGGTGAGGAGTTGGAATATAATGGACACACTTTTGGCTTTGAAGCTCAAGAGTGGTGGCTGGTTGGCATTTTCCAAACTGTATTCCTGGAGGATTGTAGATATAGCTGGTTAGGAATATCTGGTGGTTGAAAATTACTGAAGAAGATTCAAAGCAGAGTGAGTGGGACTGACTGCTTCACTGATTCTATTCAGCAGGGGGCAGAAAAGGGCAACTCAAGTCTGTGAGCCTGCAGTGACTGTTTTTCCTGACACAGCTGGAGTTTTGGAGACTAAGAGACTGAGAAATCTTAACTGAACTTTGAAGACACAATATAAGGATTTTATAATTAACTTAGAGTATATAGATAGAAAATATATTTTAGATAGATTAAGGAGATTAGAGAAAGCCTGTTTTTCAGGCAGAAGTGACTCCTCATAGAGTTTTAGTTTTGGAGTTTGGGATCCAGTTAAGAGTTATTAGACTTAGGGAATATATAAATAATATAAGAATATATTTCATACTTTCCTTTTCATCCTTCATTTCCTTTCCTTTTATTCTTATGGTTTTAAATAAATAAGAGGTTTTATATAGCATTCTCCAGTTGACTTTTATCAACTGCAAGACCAGCCATTACTCCAACAGCCAACACATATCCAATACCAACCAATACAAAATCAATACTAGGTTGATATTCCTAATAACATGTAGAAAGGCATAAAAAGTCATAACCAAATGCCAAAAAAGCAGAAACATTAAATGCACCCTATTCAAGGGGATAAAAATTACATTTGATAAAGGGTTGAGAAAAGATAGACTAAAAATTAATTGTAAAATAATCATCTAATTTTAAAGAATGAGTAAAAGAACAAATCATTTAAATAATCAATAATTTCATTAGAGAATGACAATGAAACAACATATCAAAATTTATGGGATGCAGTCAAGATGCTACTAAGGGAAAAATTCATATCTCTGAATGCTTACATTAATAAAATAGAGAAAGAGTAGATCAATGAATTGGGCATGCAACAACAACAAAAAAGAACAAACTTTAAATCTCCAACTAAACACTAAATTGGTAACCTTGAAAATCAGAAATGAAATCAGTACTACTGAAAGTAAGAAAACCATTGATATAATAAATAAGATAAGGAGCTTCTTATGAAAAAATAAAATAGATAAACCAATGGCAAATATGATTTAATCAAAGCCAAAATACCCATATGAATAGGGTGAATTCACTACCAAGGAAGAGGAAATTAAAGTAATTACTATGAGCTATTTTGCCCAATTATATGCTAATAAATCTGATAATCTAAGTGAAATGTATGAATATCTGCAAAAACAGAAATTTCCCAGGTTAACTGAAGAGTAAATAGAATACTTAAATAACCTCACCTTAGAAAAAGATATTAGAGCCAAGACTAGTGATGGAAGGTCCTAGGTTCAAATTTGGCCTCAGACACTTCCTAGTTGTGTGGCCCCGGGCAAGTCACTTAACACCCATTGCCTAGCCCTTCCTGCTCTTCTGCCTTAGAACCAATATAGACTATTGATTCTAAAATGGAAGATTGAGGGGTAGGAAGGAAAGGAAAGGAA
>NW_025369244.1:0-2117 GCF_016433145.1 Gracilinanus agilis | reverse complement strand
ATATATATCATATGTTCAAGGTGTGTTTTAATACCTTAGGTCTCTCAATCCAAAAACCAACATTCTTTCCATTGTAATGTACCATGATTCCTTCTCTCTTATGGAGGACACAAAGATAAACATACCATTTTAAGGAGATGGTGGTAGACACACACACACACACACACACACACACACATACACACACACACCCAGATAGAGACAGAAATAGAGGAGACAGAAAGATAGAGAACATATAAAATGCATAAAATATTTACTACATGCCACATACTTTTGTAAGTACTGCTAATACAAATAGAAGCAAATAAAACAATTGCTACCCTCAAGGAGCTTATATTCTTTTTTTATAAAAAGTTATGTTCTGTCCTAAAATAGATATTAAGTATGGGTTCCAAGACAGAAGGGTGGTAAGGGTTAGACAGTTAACATTAAGTGACTTGCTTAGGATGACACAGCTAGAAAGTTTCTGAAGCCAGACTTGAAAATCAGTTTCTCCCATCTCCAGATCTGTCTCTCTATCCACTGAGCCACCTAGCTGCCTCTAAGGAGTTTATATTCTAATGGTGAATAATGGTGAAAGACAACACATTAAAGGAATATGGAAAGCAGAAAAAGAATGGTACCTTGCTCAGGGCAAGATAGCTAAAGAGTTAAAATAGTGAGTTGAGCCTGTAGTGAATAAGCTTGGCTGGAGTCTCTCATATAAAAGTTTTCAAATCTATAGTGAATCTTTTTAGGAAATGTTTCTCCAGGCTGAGGAAATTAGGGAGGAGATGAAGTCCAGAATATTCTAAGGATCTCATTGTCTAGCAAAACAAAACAAAACAAACAGACAAAAATAACATGTTTTTGGTGCATGCAACAGTACAAGACACAACCCAGCCTTTCTTGCTGCTCTAGTCACAGCTGTTGGATGACTTCCTAAAGCTAATAATCAGAGCCCAGACCTGGGAGGGATTATGCCCCTCAGTGCCTCTTACCCTGGAACCTGGCTAGATCCAGGAGGTAGTTTTCCCATCATTGCCTTAAACAATTCCCTAATCATTAAGCCTCCACATCCAAATGTAGTGATTAGGGAATTGCTTAAGGTAGTGATGGGAAAACTACATCCTGGATCTGGTCTGTGGGGAATAATTTGCTCATCACTGATCTAGCTTCATCTTCAATCTGGAAAAAAAAATTTCAGTCCTATGTATACCCTCCACCTACAGTCACTCATCTTTTGCTCTGAGACTTTAATGAAATTGGAATCACTGATTCTGTGCATACCCTTTGATCCAGTAATACTACAAAGACATAATAAGGAAAAAAATACTTGTATAAAAATATTCCTAGCTGCACTCTTTGTGGTAGCAAAAAAAATGGGAAATTGAAGGGTTGTCTCTTGATTGGGGAATGGCTGAACAAACTGTGGTAGTTGATGGTGATGGAATACTTTTGTGCTGTAAAGAGTGATGATCTGGAGGATTTCTAGATGAACTGGGAGAACCTCAATGAACTGATGCAGAGAGAAATGAGCAGAACCAGAAGAACATTGTATATAGAAAGTAAAATACTGTTGGAACAATCCAATGTAATGGACTTTGCTATTCTACTAGTAGCAATGCAACAAGCCAGGATACTCCTGAAGGACTTATGGGAAAGAATGCTAACCACATTGAGAGAAAGATGGGAGTAGAAATGCAAAACAGAAAACATATGACATCACTTATTACATTTATATATGGGCATGTGATATGGGGTTTAGGCTTTGAAGATTGCTCTGTACCAAAAATGAATAATATGGAAATAGATATCAAGTGATAACATTTGTATGACCCAGTGGAATTGTTTGTCGGCTCTGGGAGAGGGAAGGTAAGAGGGGAGGGAAAGAAAATGAATCATGTAAACATGGAAAATATTTAAAAATAAAAATTAATTTAAAAACTAAAAAAAGAATCACTGGTTCTAGAAAGGGCATGCTAATTGACTCTTCTACTCTGCCTCTTACCATCTTACCACCTTTATGACTTTCCAGACCATTATT
The DNA here is from genome assembly GCF_016433145.1 of Gracilinanus agilis. Classification (NCBI taxonomy): domain Eukaryota; kingdom Metazoa; phylum Chordata; class Mammalia; order Didelphimorphia; family Didelphidae; genus Gracilinanus; species Gracilinanus agilis. The sequence goes on along the minus strand of NW_025369244.1, from coordinate 91 downwards.
CCTTTCCCTGGCAACCACCTCTCAAGATAAGTGGTCCTCCTTCCTTCTTTCCTTCTTTCTTTCCTTCTTTCCTTCCTTCCTTCCTTCCTTC
>NW_025369243.1:0-10125 GCF_016433145.1 Gracilinanus agilis | reverse complement strand
TTTTTTTATTAGATTGACCAGTACTTTGTCTATTTTATCTGTTTTTTCAAAGTACCAGCTTCTAGTCTTATTTATTAATTCAATATTTCTTTTACTTTTGATTTTATTAATTTCTCCCTTGGTTTTTAGTATTTCTAATTTAGTTTTCATCTGGGGATTTTTAATTTGCTCACTTTCTAATTTTTTAAGTTGCATGCCCAATTCATTGATCTCTGCCCTCCTTAATTTGTTAATATATGCACTCAAGGATATAAATTTCCCCCTGAGTACTGCCTTGGCCGCATCCCACATAGTTTGGTAGGATGTCTCATCATTGTCATTTTCTTCAATGAAATTGTTGATTGTTTCTATGATTCCTTCTTTGACAAATTGGTTTTGAAGAATCATATTATTTAATTTCCAATTAGTTTTTTTTTTTTTTTTTTTTTTTTTTTTTTTTTTTATTATTTTTATTGCATTATGATCTGAGAAGGTTACATTTATTATTTCTGCTCTTTTGCATTTGTTTGCAATGATTCTATGCCCTATAACATGGTCAATCTTTGTGAATGTGCCATGTGTAGCTGAGAAGAAGGTGTATTCCTTTTTGCCCCTATTTATTTTTTTCCACATATCAATTAAATCTAATTTTTCTAGGACTTCATTCACCTCTCTTACCTCTTTCTTATTTATTTTTTGGTTTGATTTATCTAGATCTGACAGAGGAATATTTAGATCTCCCACTAGTATGGTTTTACTATCTATTTCCTTCTTGAGCTCTGCCAGTTTCTCCTTTATGAATTTGGGTGCTATGCCACTTGGTGCATACATATTGAGCAGTGTTATTTCTTCATTGTTTATACTGCCTTTAATCAGGATGTAATGACCTTCCCTGTCTTTTTAAATCATATCTATTTTTACTTTGGCTTTGTCAGAAATCATAATAGCCACTCCTGCCTTCTTTTTCTCATTTGACGCCCAAAAGATTTTGCTCAAACCCTGAACTTTAAACTTGTGTATGTCCACCCGCCTCATATGTGTTTCTTGTAGACAACATATGGTGGGATTTTGGTTTCTAATCCACTCTGCTATTTGCTTCTGTTTTATGAGCGAGTTCATCCCATTCACATTCAGAGTTATAATCATCAGTTGTGCATTTGCTGACATTTTCGAATCCTCCCCCATTCCTACCCTTCTCCTTATACTATTTCCTTTAAAACCAGTGGTTTGCTATTAAGACCCTATCCATTATCCCCTCCCTTGATCAACTTCCCTTTCTATCCCCTCTCTTATTTTTCCCCCCTCTTTTTGTTTTTAAAGGCCTTATGAATTCCCTCCCCCTTCGCCCCTCCCTTTTTTTGACCTCCCCACTCCCCTGCTCCCCTTGGTTTATCCCTTCTAACTTTCTCAGAAGGGTTAGATAAGAGTTTTATTTCCCAATGGATAGTATAGCTACTCTTCCCTCTCCGGGTTGATTACACTGAGAGTAAGGTTTGATTATTACCTCTTTATGCTCTCTTCCTCTCCTTCTTATAATAGTATTTGTCCCCTCTCCCTCCCATGCCCTCTTTGTGTGTAATAGAATATTCTATTTTCTTATTCACTCAAGTTTCTCTTGGTGTCCCCTGCTATTCACCCCCTCTTTCCCATCCCCCACACCATCTTAGATTATTTAGTGTTCCACCCTCACCCTGTGAATTATTCTTCTGATTACTATAATAGTGAATATTATAATAGTTAATAGAGTTCACTACAGAGAATTATACATAACATTTCTCTACATAGGAATACAGATAATTAGATCTCACTGAGGCCCTTAAAAAGGCAAATTTAAAAATTATAAGTTTTCTTTCTTTTCCTCTGTATCTTATTTACCTTTTCAGGTTTCTCTCGATTTTTGTGGTTCGATATCAAACTTTCCATTTAGCCCTGGTCTTTTCTGTGCAAATACCTGGAATTCTTCAATTTTGTTGAATGCCCATACTTTCCCCTGGAAATATATAGTCAATTTTGATGGGTAGTTGATCCGTGGTTGCAGGCCCAGCTCTCTTGCCTTTCTGAATATTGTATTCCAAGCCTTACGGTCTTTTAGCGTGGAGGCTGCCAGATCCTGTGTGATCCTGATTGTTGCTCCTTGATATTTGAATTGTCTCTTTCTGGCTTCTTGTAAGATTTTTTCTTTTGCTTGAAAGCTTTTGAATTTGGCAATAATATTTCTAACCGTTTTCTTCTCTGGATCGAATGTAGTGGGTGTTCTATGAATCCTTTCGATGTCTATATTGCCCTCTTGTTGTAGGACTTCAGGGCAATTTTGCTGAATAATTTCTTTTAGTATGGAGTCCAGGTTTCTATTAATTTCTGGTTTTTCTGGAAGACCAATTATTCTCAAATTGTTTCTTCTAGACTGGTTTTCTTGGTCTGTCACTCTCTCATGGAGATATTTCATATTTCCTTCTATTTTTTCAGTCTTTTGACTTTGTTTTATTTGTTCTTATTGTCTTGAGAGATCATTAGCTTCCAATTGCTCAATTCTAGCCTTTAGGGACTGGTTTTCAGCTATTATCTTTCGGTTTTCGGCCATAATCTTCTGGTTTTCGGCCATAATCTTCTGGTATTCCTTTTCAATCTGGTCATTTCTGGTGTTCAATTGCAAGATTTTACCTTTTAAACAGTTATTTTCTTGCCAGATCTCTTCCATTTTCCTCAAAATCTCAGTTTTGAACTCTTCCATAGCTTGTGAGGAGTTTTCCTTATTTGAGGAGGGTCCGGATGCTTGTTTGTTCTCCTCCTCTGTTTGCTCGGTTGTCTGGATTTTCTCTGTGTAAAAGTTGTCGAGTGTTAAAGGCTTCTTTTTCTTGTTGTTATTCTTTCTCTTCTGAGCTTCCTGAGACTGGGTAGCCATCATTAGCCCAGCAGCTTCTCAGGTTTATCCTCGCGCTCAGTGTCTGTCCGCGGTCTATTGGCTCCTGAGGTCTGAGTTCTGGTTTTTTCCAAGGTCAAGCCCCCTGGTGGACCCCCTTGCTTGATCCTCTGCAGGAGGTTCCTTTACAAGTCTCAGGACGCTGCTTCCACAGTCGTATACCCGTCTGCACTGGTTCCCCACTCAGGTTTTCAGAGCTTTAGTTCCTGGCTTTGTCTGCTTCCACCCACGCCTCCGCCTGTGCCTGTGCTCTCAGCCCGCGCTCTGCGTCGGCGTCTACTCTCTGCTCCCGTGCTCAGATTTCGCGTACGTTCTTTGGCTTATTGGGGTCCTAAATCTTGCTGCTCTCAGGAACAGGCCCCGGAACTGCCAATGACTCGATGGGTGCCCCAAACTTGCTCTATTTCTTTTTAGCTGGCTTCAGAGCTATAGATGTTGTGTGTGGAGGGGGTGGGGGTGGGGTGGTTGCTCAGCCCGCGATTTAGTGAGAGCTGTTTCACCCCTTTATAGCATGGAAATGCCTCGATTCCACGTACCTTCCACGCTGTGCCCTGTTGTGGGGTTCCTCTGTTCGTCTGGACTTGTTTTTATGTCTCCTTGAGGAGTTTTGTGTGTTTTGGTCAGGAGAGGTTAAGAGCTGCTTCTTACTCTGCCGCCATCTTAACCCGGAACCAATTATATACTTTTTATAAGGATAATAGTATTAGTTTTATTGTGGAATAGAGAAAATTTGGGTTAGTCAGATCAGGAAGGATCAGTGTAACCTGTGGAAACAGGAGAAGCGCTTCCTTGAGGAACCAGGGAGTTTTATTTGAGTGGAGTTAGAATCCCTTAGAGTTAGAAATTTTTTTTATCCTTATATTCTCAACAAATAGTTTATTTTTATATAACAGGAGTCTCCTTAGCATCCTTACACCTGGCCCTGAAGAGTTCATTTATGAGCTTCACTTCAATTATATAAACTGCCAATACTTTGTGAGCACAGCAAGCAGAGTATCTAATCAGTTTGTAATCAATAATCAATTCATTACCCATTATTTTTACAGTATATTATTTGGGATTTTGGTTTTATAAGATTATTCACTTATAAAAATGAATAATATAGAAATATGCTTTACATGATAATACATGTATAACCCAGATTGAATTGCTTGCCAACACTGGGAGTGAGGAGAGAAGAAGGGAGGGAGAAAATGAATCATATAACTTTAGAAAATTCATGTTTTTTGTTTTTGTTATGTTGTTTTTGAACATATTGAAATTTGTTATTAAAATAAAATGAAGCTAAATTAACCTGTTAATTTATTCTTTGTACATAGGAAGTACTCACTATTTATCATGGAGAAGAGAAGACAATGTGGATGTGATAAATGTTTTCAAGTATTTGAAGATTTGACATGTGGAATAGGGATTAAACCTGTCCATGTTGGCCTCAGCACCACTGGATTGAAGTCAGATGGAAATTATTCCAAGCAAAAACTCAACTGGTCAGATAAAATTCCTTTGAAATATTGAATAGTATGCTATCTTAAAATTCCAAGTTCTACTAGTGAATTCTCCCTGGGTCTCATTTTTCATATTTGTAAAATGATAGGGTTGAACTAGTTTTATAAGGTAACTTGTCTTGCTGTAAATGATGAGATCTAATTAATTACAGTGAGAAAAAATTTTTTTACTCAATTTAAGTGGGGGCAAAGGTGGTGCAGTGGGGAGAACACCAGGTCTCGAGTCAGGAAGACCTGAATTCAAATCTGGCTTTGTGACTGGGCAAATCACTTAACCCTGTTTGCTTCAGTTTCTTCATCTGTTTCTTCTTTAGCTGGGGAAGGAAATGGCAAACAACTCCAGTATCTTTGCCAAAAAAACCCCCAGATAGGGTCATGAAGAGCTAGACACAACTGAACAACAACAGCAACAACATGATTAGTACAAACAGGCTAAAGGATATTGCCTTCGGTCACTTCCCTACAAGAAAGGAATTAAAGATATCTAATACGTATGCAACAGAAAGAGAAGGTGAGCCAATCATTAGCTAGAGTAAGGAATAAGAGATGGAAAATTTGAGTATTGCACTGGTACCCAGTGTTTTTCAGAAGAACCAAGAGGAAGTCAATGAATTTATTATCTGTAGAGGATTTACACAAGGACATAGCCAAGAAAGGCACAGAATGAGAAGGAACAGATGGATTATAGTATTGCAGGGAAGACCCACATCTGGGAGATCAGGGATCCATAGAAGTACTGAAGAAGTGAGGCAGTTCTTGGAAAAAAACTATTCTTAGCTGTACAGAAAGAGGTGATTGGGCAAATTTGGTCTGTGGGTCATTTTTATCAACCTGTGGCTAACACAATACCTTCCCCATAGTAGGCGCATCGTAAATGACTGTTTAATTATGTGAGAAACTTATATGGACATAAGCTGAATAATGTGAATACTAGAAAGTTCTTTAAAGTAATAATTATGACTCATCTTAAATATAATCTTTTATTATTTATTTATATGATGTTATATAACATAATATAATTTTATAATATATTAACATTAATAGTAATTTATTTTATTTATTATATATAGAGAATATATTTATATTTATAATATATTTATAACATATACTAATATGTTCATTTTATATTTATATTTATAATACAATTGATTATTATATATCAATTTTATATATCAACAAAATGCTTCCTTCACAACCTCGTAATACTGGCAGTATTCATAATAGGGAAATAGATGATTAGAACTTCCATGATGCCTGAACCCAGAGAAAGATTGCTTATTGGGAGTTCCCAGGAGTCCATTTCCCAGGGGACTATGTGCTTGTTGCTCAGGGTAATCCTATCACGAGGCAAGAACTCTGTTGGGGTGAGGAAAAGACAACACAGAGCACCTAGCAGCACAGGAGTCTTAAATGTTTGTGAGACCCTGTAGAGCAGGGGTTGGCAACCTTTTTGGCCGTGAGAGCCAGAAACGCCACATTTTTTCTTTTCTTTTCTTTTTTTTTTTTTAAAAACCCTTACCTTCCGTCTTGGAGTCAATACTGTGTATTGGCTCCAAGGCAGAAGAGTGGTAAGGGTAGGCAATGGGGGTCAAGTGACTTGCCCAGGGTCACACAGCTGGGAAGTGTCTGAGGTCAGATTTGAACCTAGGACCTCCCATCTCTAGGCCTGGCTCTCAATCCACTGAGCTACCCAGCTGCCCCCTAGAAACGCCACATTTTTTAAAATGTAATTTCGTGAGAGCCGTACAGTGCTCACAGTGTGCGCTCCTGTAACAGTGCCTAAAAAAAAATTGACTTTATGGCTCCTGCAGAAAGAGCCATACATTGCCAACCCCTGCTGTAGAGCAAGGAAAAGAGATTGTAGAGAGGTAGTGAAATTGGACGTGCCAGGGACTTTGCCATGCCTTTTCCATAAAACATCAGTATTTTCTGAGTTTGTTTTCCAGGTTTTCCTTATTCATGGTACAGTATAACATGTGTTACCCAAATATTCTAGTTTTAGAAGTGAGGGTACTGAAGTTCTGAGAGATTAGGTGATTTGCTCAAGTTACACAGCCAATAATGAGGTCTCTTCTGACTTCTTTGATCCCTTATCTAGTTACTCCACTAACCATCCTTTGAATAATACATTTGAAGATTTTGCCTGTCATTAAAGTCAATGTCACTGGCCAAGACAAATGATGTTATAGAAGTTCGTTGTATCAGTCTAGTAATCTTGTTAAACAAGAGAAGGGGGCAGCTAGGTAGCTCAGAGGATTGAGAGTCAGGTCTAGAGATGGGAGGTTCCAGGTCAAATTTGGCCACAGACACTTCCTAGCTTTGTGATCCTGGGCAAATTATTTATTTATTTTTTAATTTTTATTTATTATTTTTTTTTTATTTTAAACCCTTTACTTCTGTGTATTGACTTACAGGTGGAAGATTGGTAAGGGTAGGCAATGGGGGTCAAGTGACTTGCCCAGGGTCACACAGCTGGGGTGGGCAAATTATTTAACCTCTATTGCCTAGTCCTTACTGCTATTCTGCGCATTACAGATTCTAAGATGGAAGGCAAGAGTTAAAAAAAATACATTTCAGATTTTTTTCCAGGAATATAGGTCAAGCTCACTGGCCTATGATAGTAATAGCTAATATTTATATAATATTTTAGCACTTGCAAAACACTTTACAAACATGATCACATTAAGTTGTCAATATATCCCTCTGTGTTAGGTGCTATTATTATTCCCATTTTAAAGATGAAAAAAACTGAGATTGATAGCACGTCAAGGGATCACAGAGATAGTGAGTTATCATTTGTGATAAGATTCAAATTCAGATCTTCCAGAGTTCAATATCAACACTCTTTCTACTGTGCTAACCTATCTCCCTAAATTTGTGGAATGTTTTTTTTCCCTTTTATGAAAATCAGAACATTTACCTTTTTCTAGCCCTGGCATGACCATCCTGATCTCTCATAGATCTGTGGCTAGGCTACCAGTTCTTTCCACCCCTGGTTTAAATTTCCTCACTGAATGACTAGTGTGGATGCTTTCTTGTTATTTCCTCACTTATTTTGAGTTTCAACTAATAAGTCTTTTCAGGAGGGCTAAACCTGGTTGAAGGTAAACTATTCGTGACTTAAGGGGATTTCTACCCCAAGCATGTGAAGACATGGGTACATGAGAACAATTTGTCCCAAGGGCCACAAAAGCAGCTGAAGTAGATGTTTGTGGAGTGCTCAGAGCTTCATCAGGCATTGAAAATGCCAGGGTCATCCATTACATCCTGGGGCCATTGCCACTTATCTTAGGTTCCAACTTCTTGCAAACCATTTTTGTTCTGCCCTTCATAGTCCAAAGATTACTCTCCTTGGTAGGGACAACGAAAATATTAAGTGCACAGTGGGTCTGCCCTTTATCCATCTTCATCTACGGCAAGCAGCAGGAGCATCCCTTTTTGGATTCTCCTTTGTTTTTTGTCTTGCCATTCATTCATTCATTCGTCATTCTGCAAATATGTATGAAGCATGTGAAGAATTATGTCAGGGGCTGTGTTGACAAAGTTTAGAGAAGACTTGTTTCTGCTTTCACAGAGTTCACCCTGGATGATCAGATACAAAGAAAAATATAACAAAGAAAAATTTACAAGGCAAATATACTGAGTCCCAAAAGAAAGTTCTTTTTTTCAGATTTGAGGGGGAAGGCTATTATCAACATGAAGAAATTAGGGGAGACTTCATGGGGGAGGTAGTATTTGAGCCTTATACACTGAGAGGGAATTCAATAATCAAAGAGAGAGAAGGATATTCTAGAAATAGGGAACTGTGTAATTTACAGATGGGACAGGTAGGTGGCACAGTGGATTGAGTACTGGGCTTGGGGTCAAGAAGAAACCTGAGTTCAAATCTAGCCACAGATACTTATGAGCTATGTGACCCTGGGCAAGTCACTTAACCTGTTTGCTGCCTCAGTTTCCTCATCTGAAAAACGAGCTGGAAAAGGAAAATGCAAACCCCTCTGGTATCTTTGCCGTGGGGTCATGAAGAGTTTGTACACAAATTATCAACAACATAATTCACAGATATAGGAGGCTGCAAACCATGCTTAAAGCAGGAGGAGAGGGGCATGGCTGATTATGTCTTTCTATCTGAACCTCTGCTTATTGATTATGGCCATCTTCCTCTAATTATAATGATCTATCCATTGTTGTGTGTCTAACAGTGACCGTGTACCATAATTTCTACCCATGTCTAACTACTGAGAACTCTTCTATCTTAGTGCCTCCAAAAGGTGTCTTGGATTCACTCTAGTCTCCAGATTCTAGCTGTCCTTGATGCCATTCTGATCTATTAAGAAGTTGACCAAATCACAGTTTCTGATAATCAGCTGTACTTAGGAAATGTTAATTTTGATGACAATGAGGCACTTACTAGCTGTGTGACCTTGGGCAAGTCTCTTACCCTCTGTTTGCCTCAGTTTCCTCATCTATAAAATCACTGGAGAAGGAAATGGCAAATCATTCCAGTATCTTTGCCAAGAAAATCCCAAACATTATCACAAAGAGTCAGACATAACTGAAAGTAATGAATAACAACAACAACAAAATAGGGATAATGATAGCACCTACCTTCTGGGGTGGTTGTAAGGATCAAATAATCACTGTGAAGCACTTAGCCATGTGTCTGACAATAAAAAGCACTATATAAATATTAGCTATTATTGATATTATTATGCTTATGGATATTTTGGCACATAGGGCACTGGGGCATGGGGAAGAGGGCAGAACTAGTTAGTTAGGTGGGTGAGGGGAGAGGGAGGGGTTGTTGTCTTGGCACCAGGCAACTGGGAGTGGTAGAGAGAGCTCTGGGAGAAAGCTAAGAGATGCAGGAAAGGAGATCGAGTGATCCTGCGTCAACATTTTGCCCTGGGCAAGTCCTGCTGCTTCCCCTCCCAGATCCGGGTGGGAAGAGTTTCTCCTGCAGCCAACTGTAGAAGCACAGCTGTCATTAAATCCTGGTGCCATTCTCTCTCCCCCTCCCCTTGCACTGATCAAGGGTGCTTGAAATGCGTGGTGAGAAGGAAGGGAGGGGCTACCCACTTTCCTCTCTGGCTGTACCTCACACCTGCTGCTTCCAGGCACCCTTTCCTGGATCAGCTAACGATCCTACGTGGGTTGACTCAAATCCTGAGGCTATTTATTACCTAGGAGAGTAGTCTGATCTAGGATCCAGCTTCACCTGGGTAGAGCTAGATGGAAAACACAGTGAAAAGGGGATAATTGCTCTGGGCTTTATGCTATGGAAGGAAGGGGTGGGCACGTGGGGTCACAGCCTGGCAGGGCTAAGGCTCATCTAGCCTAAAAAACAAACAAACCAAAACAGAAACATATGGTCCTCTGATCAGTCTGGAACTCTACCCCATCTCTCTTCCCTAAAGCTCTGACCTAGCATTTGGGACTTTTCTACATCAAAGCTTCCTTTGATCATTTCAATCTGATTTTATCTATAGAAAGCTTTTTTGGGGGGTTACTGGGCACACACAATGAGATTTGCTTTGGGCTTCACCTCTCCCTGGGCATGGTTGCTCTTAAACTGAATCTTGCTCTGTCTCTGTATACTTCTCTCTGTCTCTGTCTGTCTGTCTGTCTGTCTGTCTGTCTGTCTCTTTGTCTCTGTCTCTGTGTCTCTCTGTGTCTCTGTGTCTCTCTGTCTCTGTGTCTCTCTCTGTCTCTGTCTCTGTC
>NW_025369242.1:0-3383 GCF_016433145.1 Gracilinanus agilis | reverse complement strand
CTCAAATATAGAAGGAGTTAAATCAATTGTATAAAAAATCAAGCCATTCCCCAATTGATAAATGGGCAAGAGACATGAATAGGCAATTTTCAGGTAAAGAAATCAAAACTATCAATAAGCACATGAGAAAGTGTTCTAAGTCTCTAATAATTAGAGAAATGCAAATCAAAACAACTCTGATGTATCAGCTCACACCTAGCAGATGGACTAAAATGAAAGACAGGGAGAGTAATGAATGCTGGATGGGATGTGGCAAAATTGGGATATTAATGCATTGCTGGTGGAGCTGTGAATTGATCCAACCATTCTGGCTGGCAATTTGGAACTATGCTCAAAGGGCTATAACAGAATGCCTGCCCTTTGATCCAGCCATACCATTGTTGGTTTTGTACCCCAAAGAGATCATAGATAAACAGGCTTGTATGAAAATATTTATAGCTGCGCTTTTTGTGGTGGCAAAGAACTGGAAAAGGAGGGCATGTCCTTCAATTGGGGAATGGCTGAACAAATTGTGGTATATGTTGTTGATGGAATACTATTGCACTCAAAGGAATAATAAAGTGGAGGAATTCCATGTGAACTGGAAAGACCTCCAGGAACTGATGCAGAGTGAAAGGAGCAGAGCCAGAAGAACACTCTACACAGAGACTATGGTAAAATCGAATGTAATGGAATTCTGTACCTGCAGAAAGCAATGACACAGGACAGTTCTGAGGGTTTTATGGTAAAGAACGCTACCCACATTCAGAAGAAGAAGTGCAGGAGAGGAAACATATAAGAAAAACAACTGCTTGAACGCATGGGTTGAGGTGGACATGATTGGGGATGTAGACTCGAAACTACCACACCAATGCAACTAACAACGATGTGGAAATAAGCGGAAATGTGCATCGGCCATGGGTGGGGGGAGTGCGGGGGTTGAAGGGAAAAGTAGGAGCATGAATCATGTAACCATGTTAAAAATGAATATTAATAAATGTTTAAAAAATAAAATAAAAATATAATTTTGTGAGAGCCGTATAGTGCTCACAGTGCGAGCTCCTATAATAGTGCCTGAAAAAAAAAATTGACTTCATGTGTCCTGCAGAAAGAGCCATATTTGGCCCTCATATCTGGCTCGAGAGCCATACATTGCCGACCCTTGGTATAGGGTGTCAGATGTTGATCTAGGCCCAATTTCTTCAATTTTGTTTTCCAATTTTCCCAGCAGTATTTGTCAAATACTGGGTTTTTGTGCACAAAGCTGGTTTCTTAGGGTTTATGGAAGACTGTCTTGCTGAAGTCTCTTACCCCTAGTTTATTCAACTGATGCTCCATTCTGTCACTTCGCCGGTACCATATTGTTTTGATGACTACTGCTTTATAGTACAATTTAAGATCTGCTACTTCTAGGCCACCTTCCTTCATATTTTTTTTCATTATTTCCCTGGATATTCTTGGCCTTTTGTTCTTTCAAATGAACTTTGTTATAGTTGTTTCTAATTCAGTAAAATAGTCTTTTGGTTGTTTGATAGGTATGGCACTAAATAAGTAAATGAATTTGAGAAGAATGGTCATTTTTATTATATTAGTTCGTCCTACCCATGAGCACTCAATGTTTTTCCAGTTGTTTAGATTTAGTTTTAATTATGTGGAAAGGGTTTTGTAGTTGTGTTTGTATAATTCCTTTTTCTCTTGGCAGATAGATTCCTAAGTATTTTATATTGTTTAGTGTGATTTTGAATGGAATTTCTCTTTCTAACTCTTCCTGCTGCGATGTGTTGGAAATATATAGAAATGCTGATGATTCGTGTGCGTTTATTTTGTATCCTGCAACTTTGCTGAAATTGTTGATTATTTTCACTAACTTTTTAGTTAGTTTACTTACATTAATTTGTACAAAAAATGATGATGATAGATGATTTCTCCCAAGAGTAAAAGAAATTGTGAGTCCTTATATCTTCTGGATAATTAGATATCACAAACAGGTTTGTAAACCTCTTTGCAGCCAGCAGCATAAAGGATGTGCCTTGTGACACCCCCACATTTCTGATCCCTTTTGTCAAATTCCTTTGGGGAGCCTCCTTCTCCCAACCTTTTGTCAGGAAATGACTGACTGAGAACAATTAGGCACAGTGGAGGGAAAGGTCGACTGGTCACCTTCAAGGTGATGAGAGAATGGAAATGCCTCCATCCTATATCCAAACATACAGAGCATTAAATTATGCTAACATCCCCACTGTCATCAGTCACCTTCCAAGGATTATGATGTAGAGGAATTTTAACTCAGAGTTCAAGGTATTGGGGGCTGAGATGGAAAAGGGACAGAGAGAAGGAGGAGAGAAAGAACAGGAGAAAAGACAGGAAAAGAGACAGGGACAGAGAGAAAGGGAAGGAAAGAAAAGGAGACTGGGGGAAGACAGCAAAAGAGAGGGAGAGAGAGAAAGAAAGCATAGACTTATGGAAGAGAAAAGGGAGACTAGGAGAAGACAAAGGAAGAAGAGAACTTGACTGGATACAGAGTAGAAAAAGAATGATAAGAGTGAGGTAAGAAGAGAATAAAGAGTTAGAGAAAGCGGTAGGAGACAGAAAAAATGAAGATTAAAGAAAGGGTAGAAAGAAAGAGGGAGAAAAAGAAAAGTTAGAGGGAAGGAGAGAAAGAGGGGAGAGAGAAGAAGGGGTAGAGGGGAGAGGAGGAGATAGAAGAAGAGGCTGCTGCACTCAGGGAGAAAGGGAGAGCGGGCAGGAGGGAGGCAGACGAGAGGGAAAACATGTTGAGAAGGTATTCAACGCTATGAATTCAGCATTGTGGGCTCTTGGCGGTTGTCAGCAAGTTTCCCTTTTGGAAAACCTTTCGGTTTTTCAGGAAGGATGTCAGACACTGCCTCTCTGGGACATGCAGGAACCTTGGATTGTCCCTCCACCCCAGTATCAGGCCTTGGATTTGTCTGCTTTATGGAATACTGATGTGGAGTCAGTGAGAGAGGATGAGGCAGAAAGACTGGAGATAAAGGTGAGATGGAAAGGGAGGTGGAAAAATACATTGATAGGGAATTGAGAGACATTCGGAGAGATAGAACCTGAAGAACAGGTATAGAAAGATAAAGGAGGGGAGGGAGAGACAAAGACACAGAGAGACAAATACATATATATATATGAGAGAGAGAGAGAGAGAGAGAGAGAGAAGTGAGGGAAAGACAGAGTGACAGAGACAAAGAAACTTGGACAGAAAGGCAAGAGAGAAGTAGGGAAAAACAAGGGAGGGAGAGAGAGACACACAGGAAAAGGGAGGGAAGAGATAGAGGCAGTGAAAAAGAGAAAAAGAATGAGACAAGCATAGTCAGAGAGACAGAGAAAAAGTGGAAAGAAAGACAGAGACAGAGAGACCCAAGATAGAGATAGAA
>NW_025369241.1:0-3902 GCF_016433145.1 Gracilinanus agilis | reverse complement strand
CACTAAGAGTAAGGTTTGATTATTACCTCTTAATGCTCTCTTCCTCTTCTTCTTATAATAGTATTTGTCCCTTCTCCCTTCCATGCCCTCTTTGTGTGTAATAGAATATTCTATTTTCTTATTCACTCAAGTTTCTCTTGGTATCCCCTGCTATTTACCCCCTCTTTCCCATCCCCCACGCCATCTTAGTTTATTTAGTGTTCCACCCTCACCCTGTAAATTATTCTTCTGATTACTATAATAGTGAATATTATAATAGTGAATAGAGTTCACTACAGAGAATTAAACATAACATTTCTCTACATAGGAATACAGATAATTAGATCTCACTGAGGCCCTTAAAAAGGCAAATTTAAAAATTACAAGGTTTCTTTCTTTTCCCTCTGTAACTTATTTACCTTTTCAGGTTTCTCTCGATTTTTGTGGTTTGATATCAAAATTTCCATTCAGCCCTGGTCTTTTCTGTGCAAATACCTGGAATTCTTCAATTTTGTTGAATGCCCATACTTTCCCCTGGAAATATATAGTCAATTTTGATGGGTAGTTGATCCATGGTTGCAGGCCCAGCTCTCTTGCCTTTCTGAATATTGTATTCCAAGCCTTACGGTCTTTTAGTGTGGAGGCTGCCAGATCCTGTGTGATCCTGATTGGTGCTCCTTGATATTTGAATTGTCTCTTTCTGGCTTCTTGTAAGATTTTTTCTTTTGCTTGAAAGCTTTTGAATTTGGCAATAATATTTCTAACCGATTTCTTCTCTGGGTCGAATATGGTGGGTGTTCTATGGATCCTTTCAATGTCTATATTGCCCTCTTGTTTTAGGACTTCAGGGCAATTTTGCTGAATAATTCCTTTTAGTACAGAGTCCAGGTTTTTATTAATTTCTGGTTTTTCTGGAAGACCAATTATTCTCAAATTGTCTCTTCTAGACCGGTTTTCTTGGTCTGTCACTCTCTCATTGAGATATTTCATATTTCCTTCTATTTTTTCAGTCTTTTGACTTTGTTTTATTTGTTCTTGTTGTCTTGAGAGATCATTAGCTTCTAATTGCTCGATTCTAGCCTTTAGGGACTGGTTTTCCTTTTCAATCTTGTCATTTCTGGTGTTCAATTTGCTTATCAGTTCATTTGATTTCTGAGCCTCACTTTCCAATTGCAAGATTCTACCTTTTAAACTGTTATTTTCTTGCCAGATCTCTTCCATTTTCCTCAGAATCTCAGTTTTGAACTCTTCCATAGCTTGTGAGGAGTTTTCCTTATTTGAGGAGGGTCCGGATGCTTGTTTGTTCTCCTCCTCTGTTTGCTCAGTTGTCTGGATTTTCTCTGTGTAAAAGCTGTCGAGTGTTAAAGACTTCTTCTTTTTGTTATTATTCTTTCTCTTCTGAACCTCCTGATGCTGAGTAGCCATCATTAGCCCAGCAGCTTCTCAGCTTTATCCTCGGGCTCAGTGTCTGTTCCAAATCTATTGGCTCCTGAGGTCTGAATTCTGTTTTTTTCCAAGGTCAAGCCCCCTGGTGGGCCCTCTTGCTTGATCCTCTGCTGGAGGTTTCTTTACAAGTCTCAGGGCGCTGCTTCCACAGTCCTATACCCGTCTGCACTGGTTCCCCACTTAAGCTTTAGTTCTGCCTCCACCCACGCCTCTGCTCAGCTGGCACTCTCTGCGCCCAGGGTCCTGCTCCGGCGCGCGCTCAGATTTCGCGTGCTTTTTTTGACTTAATGGGGTCCTAAGTCTTGCTGCTCTCAGGAACAGGTCCCGGAGCTGCTGATGACTCGATGGGTGCCCCAAACTTGCCCTATTTCTTTTTAGCTGGGTTCGGAGCTATAGATGAGTGTGGAAGGGGTGGGGGTGGGGCGGTTGCTCAGCCCGGGATTGAATGAGAGCCCTTTGTAGCTTGGAAATGTCTCGATTCCACGTACCTTCCATGCTGTGCCCTGTTGTGGGGTTCCTCCGTTCGTCTGGACTTGTTTTTATGTCCCCTTGAGGAGTTTTGTATGTTTCGGTCAGGAGAGGTTAAGAGCTGCTTCCTACTCTGCCGCCATCTTAACCCGGAACCGACAATTTGGTTTTGAAGAATCATATTGTTTAATTTCCAATTGGTTTTTGACTTGCCTGTCCAGGTGCCCTTACTGATTATTATTTTTATCGCATTATGATCTGAGAAGGTTACATTTATTATATCTGCTCTTTTGCATTTGTTTGCCATGATTCTATGCCCTATTACATGGTCAATCTTTGTAAATGTACCATGTGCAGCTGAAAAGAAGGTGTATTCCTTTTTGTCCCTATTTATTTTTCTCCACATATCAATTAGATCTAATTTTTCTAGGACTTCATTCATCTCTCTTACCTCTTTCTTATTGATTTTTTGGTTTGATTTATCTAGATCTGAAAGAGGAATATTTAGATCTCCCACTATTATGGTTTTACTATCTATTTCCTTCTTGAGCTCTGCCAGTTTCTCCTTTATGAATTTGGATGCTATACCACTTGGTGCATATATATTGAGCAGTGTTATTTCCTCATTGTTTATACTGCCTTTAATCAGGATGTAATGACCTTCCCTGTCTTTTTTAATCATATCTATTTTTACTTTGGCTTTGTCAGAGATCATGATAGCCACTCCTGCCTTCTTTTTCTCATTTGATGCCCAAAAGATTTTGCTCTTACCCTTAACCTTGAACTTGTGTGTGTCTACCCGCCTCATATGTGTTTTTGTAGACAACCTATGGTAGGATTTTGGTTTCTGAACCACTCTGCTATTTGCTTCTGTTTTATGAGTGAGTTCATCCCGTTCACATTCAGAGTTACAATTGTTAGTTGTGTATTCACTGACATTTTTGTATCCTCCCCTAGACCCACTCCTTCTTATTGCACTATTTTCTTTTACACCTGTGGTTTGCTCTCAGCCAGTATCCCTTATCCCCTCCCTTGATTGACTTCCCTTTCTGTCCCCTCCCTTGTTGTTCCCTTCTTTTTGTTTTTTTAAAGACCGAATGAATTCCCTCCCCCTTCTTCTTCCCTCCCTTTTTGGCCTCCCCACTCCCCTGCTCCCTTTGGTTTATCCCTTCTGACTTTCTCAGTAGGGTTAGATGGAGTTTTTTATCCAGATGGATAATAAAGCTACTCTTCCTTCTCCAGGTTGATTACACTGAGAGTAAGGTTTGATTATTACCTCTTAATGCTCTCTTCCTCTCCTTCTTATGGTAGTATTTATCCCCTCCCCTTCCCATGCCCTCTTTGTGTGTAATAGAATATCTTATTTTTCTTATTTACTCGGATTTTTCTTGGTGTCCCCTACTATTCCTCCCCTCTTTCCCACCCCCCATGTCTTCTTAGACCATTTAGTATCCTGTCCTCTCCCTATGAATTATTCTTCTGGTTGCTATAATAGTGAATATTATAATGGTGTATAGAGTTCACTACAGAGAATTATACATAGCATTTCTCCACCTAGTATTACAGATAATTAGATCTTATTTATGCCCTTAAAGAGTCAAGCTTAAAAGACTATGAGTTTTCTTTCTTTTCCCTCTGTTTCTTATTTACCTTTTCATCTTTCTCTTGATATCTGTGGTTGAGTGTCAAACTTTCCAATTAGTCCCTGTCTCTTTTGTGCAAAAACTTGGAATTCTTCAATTTTGTTGAATGCCCATACTTTCCCCTGAAAGTATATGGTTAGTTTCGCTGGGTAGTTGATTCGTGGCTGAAGGCCCAGCTCTCTTGCCTTTCTGAATATTGTATTCCAAGCCTTGCGTTCTTTTAGTGTTGAGGCTGCCAGATCCTGTGTGATCCTTATTGGTGCTCCTTGATATTTGAATTGTCTCTTTCTGGCTTCTTGTAAGATTTTTTCTTTGACTCGAAAGCTCTTCAATTTCGCTATTATATTTCTGGGTGTTGACTTTTCT
>NW_025369240.1:0-4476 GCF_016433145.1 Gracilinanus agilis | reverse complement strand
TATATATAAAAATAAAAATAGATTCCAACATATGACTTTAGTGAGGAAGTGACAAAAGAATGTAGAAGAAAAATACTTTGGTATTTCCCATAATACATTAAATGTAAAGGTGCTGAATAAATATCTGATTGTGAATGAATGTTTTTCCCTTTTACAAGAAAAGGTCAATCCCTATAAAAAATACACTAAACTCTTCATCTGCTACAAATATAGTTCTACCTTGACAGGCCAATTTATTATAATTAGACTGAAAGGGAACTGACCTTGGTATAGCTCATTGTTTAGAGGTCTTTCCCACCTTCTATGTTGCTTTCTTTATTATCACCAATCAATCCGAGTGTGACTTATAAGTTGTTTTCACTTAAATTCCTTTGCTATACCTATTGAAAAATGCTTCTGAATGTCTCTGTATAATGAATAATCTTCATTAATGCCTTCATGTGTGGAAATTTAAGGCTAAGGCAGAGCTGAATGCTACTACTTTCTCTCAAGTGAAATTCTAGTAAGGTTTGAGTTGAAATGTGTGCTTCCTCTTCCATTGTTCTCTCTTGGGTTGTGGCTTAAAATATCATTGTAATTATTACAAATTAAAACCTCATTTTATAATATATTTTATAGTATAAAAATTATAAAATTTACATATTATATGCAATATAAATATAAATTTTAAAATGTATAAATATATAATAAAATATAACATATATTTTATAAAAATAAAACCTCCAAATTAAAACATCATTATTCAAACTCATATTCCCTTCTAGCATTAGTAGCAGTATTTAGCTATATTTCCTGTACATCCCCTAGAGCAGCACTGGTGAACCTTTCAGAGACTAAGTGCCCAAACTGCACCTTTAAGCCACTCACCTGTGAGCTCCTCTAATAACCCCAGAGGAAGAAGTACTCCTGTTGCTCTGCTGAACAGAGGGAGAGGACATGCAAAAAATGTCCTCAGGCATGCTGAAGAGGAGGAACAAAATAGTTTCTCTTCAGCATGCTGGTGCACAAGTGTCACATCTTCACCATCATAACCCTTTAAGCATTTAGTTGGTGCAGTGAATACACTTATAGACTCAGTTCCTACTTGAGTTTCCCTGGACAAATCACTTAACTTCTTCTGACTGCCTCAACTATAAAATGGGTATAATAATAATAGTACATTGCTGTCATAAGAATCTAATGAGATAATATTTGTAAAGTGCTTAGCATGGTATCTGGCATAGAGTAGGTACTTTATAAATGCTTGCTTCATTCACTCTCTCTAATGGCAGAGTTGAGACAAGGATCCAGAACTCCTGACTACCAGCATAATTGTATTGTATCTTCATTTTCCTTGGGTGACAGGAGAAAAGAGGCTGGAAATCATAGCCTTCCAGCTAGTAAGAGTGAGATCAAAGTCAGGTATTCAGTTTTATTAAGATTATATACAAGCCAAATATGATTAAATTGACTAAATTCAAGGAAATTGACTTAATAGCTCTGATATTTTTGGATAGTCTTCCAAATTGTACCAAATGACCAATCAGACTGAAATTCATAGTTTTTCAATTTAAGTTATCAAATAGATACAATAGGTTAGGACAGGGGTTTTTAACATGAGGTCCATGACCTTTATAAAAATATTTTGATTGCTTCATTTCAATATGATTACTTTTCTCTATGGTCCTATATATTTTATTTATGCAATTTAAAATGTCATTCTAAGAAACAGTTCACAGGATTCACCAAATGGCCATAAAGGTCCTCAATTACAAAAATGTTAAGAATGTATGGTGTATGGAGTTTTTTTTTAACATTTATTAATATTCATTTTTAACATGGTTACATGATTCATGCTCCTCCTTTCCCCTTCAACCCCCCCCCCGCACACACCCCCCACCCATGGCAGATGCACATTTCCACTAGTTTTGTCCTGTGTCCTTGATCAAGACCAATTTCCAAATTGTTGGTAGTTGCATTGGTGTGGTAGTTTCGAGTCCACACCCTCAATCATGTCCACCCCGACCCATGCATTCAAGCAGTTGTTTTTCTTATATGTTTCCTCTCCTGCAGTCCTTCCTCTGAATGTGGGTAGCATTCTTTACCATAAATCACTCAGAATTGTCCTGGGTCATTGTATTGCTGCTGGTACAGAGGTCCATTACATTCAATTTTACCACAGTATATCAGTCTCTGTGTATAGAGTTCTTCTGGCTCTGCTCCTTTCGCTCTGCATCAGTTCCTGGAGGTCTCTCCAGTTCGCCTGGAACTTCTCCAGTTTATTACTCCTTTTAGCACAATAGTATTCCATCACCAGCATATACCACAGTTTGTTCAGCCATTCCCCAATTGAAGGACATCCCCTCCTTTTCCAATTTGTTGCCACCACAAAAAGCTCAGCTATGAATATTTTCGTACGAGTCTGTTTATCTATGATCTCTTTGGGGTACAAACCCAGCAATGGTATGGCTGGATCAAAGGGAAGGCAGTCTTTTATAGCCCTTTGAGCATGATTCCAAATTGCCAGCCAGAATGGCTGGATCAGTTCACAGCTCCACCAGCAATGCATTAATGTCCCAATTTTGCCATATCCCTCCAACATTCATTACTCTCCCCTTCTTTCATTTTAGCCAATCTGCTAGGTGTAAGGTGATACCTCAGAGTTGTTTTGATTTGCATTTCTCTAATTATTAGAGATTTGGAACACTTTCTCATGTGCTTATTGATACTTTTGATTTCTTTACCTGAAAATTGCCTATTCATGTCTCTTGCCCATTTATCAATTGGGGAATGGCTTGATGTTTTATACAATTGATTTAACTCCTTGTATATTTGAGTGATTAGACCCCTGTCAGAGTTTTTCGTTATAAAGATTTTTTCCCAATTTGTTGTTTCCCTTCTGATTTTGACTACATTGTTTTTGTTTGTACAAAAACTTTTTAGTTTAATATAATCAAAACCATTTAATTTACATTTTGTAATTTTCTCTAACTCTTGCTTGGTTTTAAAGTCTTTCCTTTCCCAGAGATCTGACAAGTATACTATTCTGTGTTCACTTAACTTGTTTATAGTTTCCCTCTTTATATTCAAGTCATTCACCCATTCTGAATTTA
This sequence comes from Gracilinanus agilis, assembly GCF_016433145.1. Taxonomy (NCBI): domain Eukaryota; kingdom Metazoa; phylum Chordata; class Mammalia; order Didelphimorphia; family Didelphidae; genus Gracilinanus; species Gracilinanus agilis. The sequence continues at coordinate 1,384 of NW_025369240.1, read as the reverse complement.
TTTTGGTGTAGGGTGTGAGATGTTGATCTAGACCTAATCTCTCCCATATTGTTTTCCAAATTTCCCAGCAGTTTTTGTCAAATAGTGGATTCATGTCCCAAAAGTTGGGCTCTTTGGCTTTATCATACACTGTCTTGCTGATGTCATTTATCCCAAGTCTATTCCATTGATCCTCCTCTCTATCTCTTAGCCAGTACCATATTGTTTTGATAACTGCTACTTTATAGTATAGTTTAATATCTGGTACTGCTAGGCCCCCTTCCTTCACATTTTTTTTCATTATTTCCCTTGATATTCTTGATCTTTTGTTATTCCAAATGAAATTTGTTATAGTTTTTTCTAATTCAGTAAAGAAGTTTTTTGGTAGCTTGATAGGTATGGCACTAAATAGGTAAATTAATTTGGGTAGAATTGTCATTTTTATTATGTTAGCTCGTCCTACCCATGAGCAATCAATGGCTTTCCAATTGTTTAGATCCAGTTTTATTTGTTTGGAAAGTGTTTAAAAAAAAAAAAAAAAAAAAAACTGTGTTTGTTTTGGTAGGTAGATTCCTAAGTATTTTATATTGCTTAGGGTGATTTTAAGTGGAGTCTCTATCTACTTCTTGCTGCTCTAGTGTGTTGGAAATGTATAGAAATGCTGATGATTTATGTGCATTTATTTTGTATCCTGCAACTTTGCTAAAGTTGTTGATTATTTCTACAAGCTTCTTAGTTGATTCTCTAGGATTTTTTAAATAGACCATCATATCATCTGCAAAGAGTGATAGCTTAGTCTCCTCCTTGCCCACTTTGATACCTTCAATTTCTTTTTCTTTTCTAATTGCAACTGCTAGTGTTTCTAGTACAATGTTAAATAATAGAGGTGACAATGGGCATCCTTGTTTTACTCCTGATCTTATTGGGAAGGCTTCTAATTTATCCCCATTGCATATGATGTCTGTTGATGGTTTTAGGTATATACTGTTTATTATTTTTAGGAAAGGTCCTTCTATTACTATACTTTTCAGTGTTTTCAATAGGAATGGATGCTGTAATTTATCAAAGGCTTTTTCAGCATCTATTGAAATAATCATGTAATTTTTGTTTGTTAGACTGTTGATATGGTCAATTATGTGGATGGTTTTCCTAATGTTGAACCAACCTTGCATTCCTGGTATAAATCCCACCTGATCGTGGTGAATGATTTTCTTAATTACTTGCTGGAGTCTCTTTGCTAGTATTCTATTTAAGATTTTTGCATCTATGTTCATTAGGGAGATTGGTCTGTACTTTTCTTTCTCTGTTTTTGGTCTCCCTGGCTTTGGAATCAGTACCATATTTGTGTCATAAAAGGAATTTGGTAGGACTCCTTCTTTGCTTATCATATCAAATAATTTGTATA
>NW_025369239.1:0-10719 GCF_016433145.1 Gracilinanus agilis | reverse complement strand
CCTCCCCTCTCCCTGGACCATCCCCCCCCCTCAGGGGCTGCCCCCAAACCCAGGTCTGCTTCCCCAAGCTGTGCCCGCTCTGCCCCATAACGTCCCTCCAGGGACATTGGACAGGAGGACCCATTGGAGGATCAGGAGTGAGGGTTGGGGGGCAAGGACTAAAGAAAGCCAACCCCCTTTTTCTCCTGCCTGCATGTCAGCTCAGATGTATCTGTGCCAGGGGCAGTGTTGGGGGGAAGGGAAGCCACGAGGGTATGGCCATTCTGGCCCCGAAGAACTTCGGGTCTAGACAGCCACCTTCCTTGTTAGTGGGGCACAAGGAGAGAGGAGATGCCCTGTTCCCTCCACTCCTGGGGTGCCTGTGTGCCATTGGGAGGCGCCTGGGGAGGAGGGGGCACAAGGAGAAGGGGTGAGTCAGGCAGTGTGCCCCCTCCCCCCCAGGCTGGTGGAGAACATCTGGTTTTCATGAAATGCTAGAAGAGAAATGGGCCTAATTGCTGCAATAAGGCAGGGGGAACTTTGGGGGTAAGAGGGGGGAGCAGCTACCCCCCCTCACACCTTTCCCCAAGGCTGATGGGAATGGCCAAGCAGGGGGCCCCCTGGCCCTCCCCTGGGGACCCCCTCTCTCAGGGAGGCAGGGAAGGGACTCTGAGAGGGTGATGTGGAATGGGGAGCATCTGGTGCTGGGAAGAGGGGGGCTGGTGAGGGTTTGGGGCTTTCTGGAACCCTCCGCCCCCACTCCTCTTGTGCCCTCCTCCCAGGATCCCTCCCTGTGGCCTGGCCACTTCTGGTTCTAATTACCAACCAGGCAGGCCTGACTTAATTGGGACCTTTCGGGAAAGGAAGGGTGGAGGGGGAAGGGTGGGGGGCTGACAGCCTGCCTCCAAGAGTCTCATTTATCCCTTTCACCTGGGTTTTGGGGGGCGGGTGTACCCCGATTTGGTCCCCACAGTTTAATGTCTGTTCCAAGAGTATTCACGGGACTCTGCCCCCATTCCAAACCCCACCACTGGCTCAGTTCCAAGTTCTCAAATCCATCGCCTACTTGTTGGGGTGCCCCCCTTCAGGAATGGGGACCACCGCTGTAGGCTGCAAGAGTTAGAAACAAGAGGGGGGCGCTTCCTCGCGATTGGAGACCGGGCAGCATGCCCTGCCTCACGGTGGCCCCAACCCCCTGCTTCAATCGGCCCTTAGCTCCCTGGGTCCCACCTTCCCGGTGCCCTCAATCCCTCCATCTCTGCTCCTTCCCGGGCTCAAAGTCTCCAGGGCTCCCCCCTTCCCCCACAGCGTCCTGCGGCACCTAGTGCTCAGCTCTGTCCTCCAGCACTTGTCCCCTCAGGTCCTTTGCACCCCTTAGCTATTCCGCCCCCCCCCCCCTCGCCTTAGAGATTCTTAGAAAAGCGGCGTCCCGCCCCGCCCCGCCCTGCTGCTGCTGCTGCCGCCGCCGCCGCCACCGCCGCAGCCGCCGCTGCCTGGACTGGGGGGAGGGCGGCAGCGAGTGTGTGTGTGTGTGTGTGTGTGTGTGTGTGTGTGTGTGTGTGCGCGCGCGCGCGTATCAGTGCGTGTATATATATGTGTGTGTTGCGGGGGGGGCGGGGGGGGACACGGGCCAGGCCGGGCGACGCTCCCACTCCCTCCGCGGCTCCCTGTGTGAGCCAGGCTGACCGAGCCGGCTGGGCAGGCCGGGCCGCTGGGCAGCCGGGCGGGGCACTGGGAATGGATGGGGTGGGGGAGGGACAAGGGGGGCGGTTTCCGGGAGTAGCAGTCGCTGGCGCTGTCCCGGGGCCAGGCCCCCCGACTCCGCCCGGGCAAACTCTTGACGTGGACCAGCCTCTCTCTACCCGCTCTGCCCCAGCCCCCCTGCACCGCGTCCCAGCAGCTCCTGGTCCCTCCGCCCCACTCTTGGGTGCCCGAGCTGTTCCAGGGCTTCCTTCAGCCGGGGTCTCCCCTTAGCCCTAGCCCCAGAGGGTGACTGATGCTAGATGGAGTGGGAACGGAGCAGTGAGGGTCACCGCGAAGTGGGGGCTGCCTGTGGTCGTGGGCAGGAGGGCACTGGAGCCTCCGGGGGGGCATCCATGAGCCTGGGGGGGGGTTTCAAGCGGTGGTCTTCCGGCAAGCAGTGGCTCTAAGGGGGTTCATCGTACTGGGGCAGGTGGTGATGGCGGTAGGGAGTATTTGATAATCTTGGTGGACTGTTGTGATCCTAGGGGAGTTCGTGATCCTGTGGGGCACCTGGTCACTCTAGGGGGGCAGCTAGTGAATAAGGGGGGCAGCTGGTCACCTTAGAGGAGGATTGAATGATGGGGGACAGCTGGTCATCCTAGGGGATGCAGTATCTATCTAGGGGGACAACTGGTCAAAGTAGGGGGGCAGTTAGTGAACCAGGAGGGCAGCTGATCATCTTAAGGGGGCAGTTAATGATACTGAGGGGCAGCTGGTCACCTAGATGAGCCCGGGGAAGCAGTTGATTCCAGAGGGCAGTTGGCTTATCTGGGTCGGGCACTTGCCCTGAGGGGCACTTAGTAGAGCAGGAGTAATTATGGAGCTTTCCAGGGGTGTAGCCAGGAACCCTAAAAGCGGAGGTCTGGGAGCGTGGAGAGCGGTGGGAATCGCCGAGGGGACAAGAGCGGTGGGGAACTCTGGTGGACAGACAGGAGACCCTGGACCTTGGGAGAACCCCCAGGGCTGCGTTCCTCGCAGGGGGTGGGGGGCCGGAGAAGGACTCTTGCCAGAGGGGCCGGCGGCCGGCTGGGCGGGACCGGGTGGGGCCGGGTCAGAGGGAGGTGAGCGCGCCCGGCCGCCAGCCCTGAGGGGGGTTCCCGGAGAGTTCACGTCGGGCGCGCGCTTCGGCCCCGGGACAAGGAGTTGGGGGGGAGAGAGGAAGGCCAAGAGAAGGGGCGGGGCGTAGGGGAGGAGGCTGAGCCCGAGCCGCAGGAATGTGCCGCGAGCGCGCGCGGAGCGGGAGCGCGCGCTAAGGGGGAGGAGCGTCAAGAACCATCCCAGGGAGAGGAGGGGGAGGGGAGTAAATGCAGCGGGGCCCGGGGCTGCGAGTACTGGGGTCAAGCGGACTCCTCCATCCTCCTTCCCCTCGCTCTGGTTCTCCCTCTTTAGTTGGGTTGCAAGGAGAGAGTGTGCATGTCCTCTCTCTCCTCTTCTTGCGCCCACCTCCACCCTAGGCACGCGCGTGGGTGCAAATCATAGGCTTGCATACTGTGGCCGGGGATTCGCGGGGTGTTCTTGCACTCGTATTTCTGTTTGCACATGCGTGCGAACTTGTGCATGCATTGCCGAATATGTGCATAGGCGTGCGTGCCAAGCTGTGTGCATGCATGGATATGTGCTTTCGTGCGCGCGCGCTCGTGTGTGTGTGTGTGTGTGTGTGTGTGTGTGTGCGCGCGCGCGCGCTTGTCTGTCTGTCTGTCGGGGGAAAGGGGAGGGCATAGCTGTCCAATTAGTACGCTTTCTCTGCCTTTTCCTCCCAACCCCTGTAGTTTCTTTGCTCTCCAAACCCGGCCCTTGTTTGTGGATCTAGGCTAAGGATAAGAACCCTGGAGAGTGAGTTTTTATTCGTCTCTCTTAGCAGCGCGTCTCTGGCGCCCCCACCCCTTTTTCTCTTCACAATAGTGGCTCTGCTCTGGCTAATCACTCTTCCTTCTTCCACCTTTTCTCTCCTCCTCTCCCTCCTCCTCCTCCCTCCGCCCCCAGTCTCACTGGCTCCTGGCTTTCAGTGGCTGGCCGGCTCCATCACTATTTTCCTCTTACCCTTCCCTGGATGGACCATCTTTATTTCTGCTCTGGGCTGACCAGAACTGTTTACAGCCCAAAAGGAGAGAGAGCAGGTCATAGCTGTATTTTTGTGGCATTACATTCGGGGCCCCTGGTTCCATCTGAGGCACTCTGGGGCCTCTTTCTGAGGAATAACGACCAAGGCAGAAGATTTGAGAAATTGCTTCTACCCCTTAAAATAATCTGTAGGGACTGCCAAATCCAGCAAATTTAGGACATAAAGGGCTCAGCAGAAAGAAGGCAGAGGTAGTGAGATATAAGAGAGAGAGTCCTGGAATGGACATAGAAAAATCTAAGTCTCACCTTCTGCCCCACTGGTTTGCTGGAGAACCTTGGGCAAATCAAAGTCCCTTTTTGGACCCATGCTATCTGTAAATTGAGGAAGTTGCACCAAATTCTCTCTAAGGTCCCTTCCAGCTAGAATATTCTTCTACTAGGAAATAGGGCACTCCATCCAAGCTCTCAAACAGCCCTACTGCATAAACCTGTAAGGCTACTTAGTCTCCCTATGCTTCACTGACCCCATCTGTGCCTCAGTTTGGTCTCCTTTTCCAGGAGTTTCAAGGAGAAATGAGATGGTATTACTGTGTTTGAAGTGAGGGCATCCAAATCAAGATCTCTTTTCCCTTGCCCACTCAAGAGGGTTCTAGGGCAGTTTTCCTAAATGCATTCCTTGGCATGATTCTGTTTTCTCAGTTAAATGAAGTTCTTTCCCACTTTCATACCAGACCTCAGTCCACAGTTGGATGACCAATCTTCTCCTTCAATTAGTTAATCAACAACTATTTATTTGTGTGTCCAGCTCTGTGTAGATGCTGGGGAAAAGTCTATGTCTCAAAATAACTTAAGGAGGCAATGTGTGATAAATGTCTTATGTGTGGTAAAGACACTAGGGCAGTGATGGCAAACCTTTTAGAGACCTTAGAGATGGAGCACCCAAACTGCAACCCTCATGCTGCATGTGAGCCCCCACCCCCACCTCCTTACCCCAGATAGGGAGGGAGGAAGTGCTTCCATTGGGCTGCTGGGCAGAGGGGTGGGTGATAGCAGAAATGTTCTTAGGTAGGGTGGAGAGGGGGAGGGGAGCAGCCCCCTTCAGAACTGGCTGGCACAAGTGCCATAGGTTTGACAACACAGTACTAGGGGGGTTCCAAGTTTGAATTCACAAAGGGTTGGGGTGGTTCTTCATGGAGAAGATAGGACCCAAGATGATTATTTGAAAGGCAGATAGGTTTTGAATTTGGAGAGAAGTAAGAGGGAATGAGGTGGTGTCACTGGAGTTAGTAAATACACAGAAAAGAGCTGAAAGCTTACATGAGGTCTGTGAAGATTTTGGCCTGGTTTTCCCACTTTTGATATTGGTGTCATGATTATCTGAGTCCTGTTTCTATATCTGTATTTGGGAGACTTATTCTTCTCTTGCCAGGCTCTCCTCTTCTCTTCTAGGTTTGCCTCCTCTTTACCATACAAACTGAACCCCAAGCCCAGGCATAGACCAAATCCTAACTCAGTCATGAAACCACAGACTGCTAGAGCTGACAGAGAACTTAGAGATCGTGTAGTCTAGCCCTTTCATTTTATAGATAAGAAAAGTGAGGAGCAAAGAGGAACAGTGCTCATGGTCATTCAGCCAGTTTGTGATAAGCAAGGGAATAGAATCCATGTTCCTTGAGTAATCTAGAATTTTCTATCCTACCATATTGTTTTCTCCCAGATTTGGTTTTCCACCACCCTCTTCTCCACTCTACTTCCCAAACTTGGGAGGAATGAAATGCTTCCTTCTCTACTCTCTGTAGGCAAAATGTATATTTACCTAACAGTTCAACCCAACCATTGCCAAGTCTAAATAAACCCTCATCTAGAAGTCCAAGCTGAATTGGTTGTTCCTATAGCTCTGTCTTCCAGATTCTGCTGCGATAAAAGGTCCCCACAACATGACTATCCTCACAGGGCTGCTCCTAGAAGATGTATAACTTAACTTTCCTTTTCCACTGGCCCCCAACCATCATGGTGCCTGTGGAAGGAAGCCCTTTGCTCATGTAGCATCCAAGTCATCCTTCCCCAGCACACTCCTCTAGTCCTACTGCTGAAGACATCAACGGATGGATAGACATAACAGGAGGGGGATCAGGTAGAACATGGGGAAGTGCCTTAGACATCAATCTTTGTTTCATCCAATGACTGTTTCAGGGTCTTCTTGGAGAAAATAGCTAGTTCAAATGGAATGTGGTTAGAGCACCATGTTATCGACACCAAAGTCTTGAGTTCCATCCCTGATTAGCTTACATAAGCTTCACAGTCTCCCAATATCAGACTGAATCCTAATTCTAGTCACATACTGAATCTAACTCCAGCCCATAAATCAACTTCCTAACTTCAAGTAACCACTTTAGGAAGGTGGTTAGCACTGGATTTATAGTTTAAAGTGATCTGGGTTTGAATTTTACCTCAGATACTTCAAAGCTGAGTGATCCTGGGCAAGTCACTAAACTCTGAAATATATTGTGGAAAATAAAGAGATGATAATAGAATCTACCTCACAGGTTTAATTTTTTTAATTTTTAAATTTTACATTGTCAGTATCAGTTCTAAGGCAGAAGAGTGATAGGGGCTAGGCATTTGAGGTTAAATGACTTGTCTAGTCACACAGCTAGGAAGTATCTGGGGTCAAATTTGAACCCAAGTCTTTCCAATTTCAGGCCTAATGCTTTATCCACTGTGCTACCTAGCTGTCCCTCTCACAAGCTTTTTGTGAGACTGAATGACATAATGTATATAAAACCCTCTGCAAACTTTAGAGCATTATGTAACTGTGAATTATTGTTATTAAGGGATCATATAAAGATGTCTGTGGATAGATTTGAGCCAATCCATCTCCATATAACTCTAAGCATATGCTCTAATGACAGGGGTTTGTAATGTCAGTCTTAAAATCAACAATAGGAGCAATGTGCTGTGATTGAAAGAGTCCCAAACTTGGAACCAGGAGACCTGGGTTCAAATACTACCTGCCTCTGACACCCCTCTTAGCCTCAGTTTCCTCATATGTAAAGTGAAGACAATAATACCTCAGAAGATTGTTATAAGGAAAATGTTCTATAAAATTGAAAGTTCTACATAAGTTTGAGAAGTATTTATTATCATCTTTGTGCCCAATCAACAAGTATTTACTTATTAAGCACCTATTGTGTCCCAGGCATAAGCCACAGATGTTGAGTATACAAAAACAAAAATGAAATAGACCCTGCCCTCAAGAATCTCAGAAGGGGAAGACAATATATATAAAGTTAAAAGTACACTTAAAATAAATACAATGGGTACAGCTAGTTGGCTCAGTGGATAGAGAACCAGGTTTAGAGACAGGAGGTTCTGGGTTCAAATTTGAACTTAGACACTTCCTAGCTGTGTGACTCTGGGCACTTTTTACTTAACTCCAATTGCCCAGCCCTTACTGCTCCTCTGCCCTGGAACCCATACTTAGTATCAATTCTAAAATCCTTACCTTCTGTCTTAGAATTTGGGGGTACTACTAATAATAGTTAGCATTTATATAAACTTAAAAAAACCCTTTAATAATAAAACCATATTTTTTACTTGATAAATTTAATAAATAAATTTTAATAAAGTAGTTTATTATATGTTTACATATAATTATATATTTATGTTATATAAAATAATAATTATAATAATATTATTTTAATAAAGACCATTTACTAAAATAACACTTTCCCCAATTACATTTAAAAACAATGGTTAGCATTCATTTTCTAACATTGTGAGTTCCAAATTCTCTCCTCTCCCTCCCTGAGACAGTAAGCAATCTGATATACCATTTATATAGACTTTATAAATATTATATCACATTATCGTCACAATAACACTGAGCGTTAAGATACTATTATTTACCTCCATTTTATAGATAGGGCAACTGAGACCAACAGAAGTTAAGTCACTTTTAGTCAGGGATAGCCAGCTAGTAAATAGCTGAGATTGGATTTGAATTCAGACCTTTTTGACTCCAGGTCTAGTGTTCTATCCACTACCACCTAGCTAACACTGGTTTTGAGAGGCTCACACACAGCCTCATGTGAGAAGTGACTGGCATTTGGGCCGAACTTTGAAGGAAACCAGGATTTCTAAGATGTGGAGGTTTTAGGAGGGAGTGCATTCCAGGTATAGAAAGGGAAAGAACAGGCCAGAGGTCACTCCTTTGTAGAATAAAGCCCTGTGGAGCAGCATCTTCTAAGACAAATGGGCATTCTTTGATTCATAGAACCTGATGACATGAGAAAGACTGGCCCATAGCAGGATGTGGGAGTGGGTAGTGTTTCCCCATCCAGCTGAGTCCATTCTCATGAGGCCAAAGCCATTGGTAGTCTCCAGGAGTTCAGGCAGCTATTGTTTCTTCTTTCCACCCTAGAAAAATATAGCTTTCTTTCTTTTGCCCTCTTCTCCAATATGTCTAGCTTTAAGGAAAAAACAAAAACTGAACCAGGAATTTTATTTTAATTCTCAGCTGTTTCTGTTAGGATGAGGTGGGGAGGAAGACTGGGGCAGAAAGGGAAAAGAAATCTTAGATCTGTGATTTAAACCTTGACCAATGGGAAAATATTCAAAATAAAAATTAAGAAAAAAAAATAAACCTTGACCAAATTACTTAACACACATAGGTCTCTCAGTTTCTTGGTCTGTAAAACATGGGGATTGTACTATATTTCTAATGTGACTTCCTGCTCTAAGTCAACAGATAGTCCATAAACATTTATTAACTGTTTGTTATGTGCCAGGCACTATGCTAAGTGCTGGGGATATACATTTGAAAAAAGAAGGTGTTCTTGCCCACAAGAAGCTTACAGTCTAATGGGAAATGACCATAAAAGGAAGTTGTAAAGATCCCAGCTAGAGGGCACGGCAAATAGAGCAATCAGAGAAAACCCTAAGTTGGGTAGCCTGGTGAGAAAGGTGATGTCATAGCTGAGCTCTCTTCTTAAATGGAGGTTCAGAGGTCATGGCTCCACTCTTCAGTCAGAGAGGTAAAGTGATTCTATGATCCCTAAGTGTTCCGAAGACCCAAGCTTTTCCCTTCCAGGGCTCAGGGACCTATACCCTCAAAACTTGATCTGTGTCCTTTACCCTCCCCTCCTTCGGCAACCCCAGCCCCCTTCCTCTGTTCCTTTTGTTGCTTATTGAAATATTGTTACATGGTCCTTTTGGCTGATTCCAGTAGAATTCTAGGGAGGACAGATCCCCAGCTTTAAAGGGTCAAATGCTCCTCTCCTTTTACTGAAGTGAATTCTCCTGGGGAGCCAAGGCACTGGGAAGTATCTACCTCTTTGTTTGCATTAGGCCTATCTGAAAAGCCTCTTTCATGGAAAATCTGTCCCCAGAAGCCTTTCTGGAGTTAAATAACTAAACAGGAACAGAGGGAAAGAGTTGAGGGAGCAGAGATGTGTGGTCGGCTGAGACCTAAAAGGAGACTGGATCCACAGGAGGTGATGAGAGGCAGAGTTTCCAGATGTGGGAAGGAGGGGGCTGGGCGATGAGGGATGGAAAGGGGAAGGCTCCAGGGCCAGAAAGAGTGAGGGGGCATGGAGGGGACAGACCAAAGGGGAATTCACTTGTGAAGTTGCATGAGGTCAGCTACTACTAACTTGACTACTAACCTGACCTAAGTGATTATTCTTTTTTTAGGTAAGTGACCAGTGGCTATTTAGAAGCCTGGCATGTTGGGATTGGAAAATCAGAGAGAAAGTCAAGACCTAACCTACTCTCACTCCCCTATAGCCCCTGCCCTTTGAAGGTCAGTTCTCAGATTATTATTCAGACTCATGCACAGGAGAGAGCCATACTAGAGTCATTGACAGGGACAGAAAGCCCGGGTTTTTAGTCCTAGCATTGTTATTAATTTGCCAAGAAATCTTGGGCAAGTTATTTATCTTCTCTAGTTTTCCATTTCTTGGATTCTACAAGCTAGCAGGGGCCTGCTACCTTCTTAAAATCATATATTGTTAATACTGGAGATGGCTCAGAAGATCACAAGCCCTTATTTTACAGAGAAGGAAACTAAGACCTAGGAAAGGGAATAATGTGCTCAAAGTCCCTTAACTAGTTGGTGTGTCTCAGTCTCAGGCTGGTGATCCTCCTATTAAGCCAGCTACTGCTTCCTCTTACCTTTCCAGACCAGTCTCTGTTACTCTGAGCATTTAATTCATCACTATGAACACTAGGAATTATCGACTCTTTTGGTGGAGCTGCTTTTGCCCTTTGAAGGGTGAATTGTAATTGCATAGAATCCTGGCCTGGGAGTGAGGAAAGGGGGAGGGAGGGAACAAGCACTTATTAAGCACCTCCTATATGCCAGACTTTACAGATATCGTCTTCTTTCATCCTCACACTAGCCTGGGGAAGTAGGTGCTATTATTATCCTCATTTTATTGTTGACATAAAGAGGGGTTATAGGATTTAGAGCCAGTAAGTATCTGAGTTGGGAGGTGAAGTAGGATTTGAACTCAAGACCTCCTGATTCTAGGCCCATTGCTCTATTTACTGTGCTGCTAGTTGCCTGGGCTAGAAATCCATGTTCTAGTCTCAGTTCTACATTAACTATGTAATTCTGGACCCCATTTTCTAAACTAATAATTTCTACTGTCTCATAGTATTTTTTATCTAAAGAGAAATCTACTGATTTTTAAAATTCCTTTATCAGGACTTGAGTTGCTCATAAGCATGATACCATCGGTTCTCTATTGGGCTTAGGTGACTTGTTTCTCCTAGATTCTCCTAGCACTGGACTAGCAGAAGAGTGGTAAGGGCTAGGCAATGTGCCCAGGGTCACACAGCTAGGAAGTGTCCAAGGCCAGATTTGGACCCAGGACTTCCTATCTCTGGTCCTGGCTCTCAATCCACTGAACCACCTGGCTGCCCCCCCCCCCC
>NW_025369238.1:0-13945 GCF_016433145.1 Gracilinanus agilis | reverse complement strand
CAGAGAGAGGGGCCACCAGGGTGGAAGTGTAGTGAGCTGGTCCCTTCCTCTGTGTTCTTCTCAGGGAGGTGATTTGATCCTGTCTTAACGTCTCATCCCCTTGCTCTTTCTGCAGGTAAGGGGGATCCAAAGCTCTATATCTAAGAATTGATCCCTTTCCCACTGGATACCATTTCCACAATGAGCACATATAGGGAAGAACAAAGAAATAGAACAAAAATCACAGTAGGTATAAGAGGATATTTAGCTGGGTGGCTCAGTGAGAGCCAGTCGTAACGATGGACAATCCTGGATTCAAATCTGGCCTCTGATACTTTCCAGTGTGTGGCCCAGGTGAATCATTTTTTTTTGTGGGACTACCTTTCATAAGGGAAGCATACTCAAAAGGGGGTAGAGAGTAGTACAAGAAGGATAGAGCAGAGTGTGTGATGTCAAACCATGAGCTACCTATAAGAAGGTGACCCTTGTTATCTCATGAAGACAAGACTTTACCAAGGAGTGTATGAGAAGAAGGGGGTGATTGTTGAAAATGATGGAAAGGCAGGAAGTTTTCCTTTGGTAGTAAGAGAGACTTCAATAGATAAATGCTCCTTTGGATGAAGTGAGATATTGGTGAAGAGAGAGGGGTTTCTTGCATTGATTATGTACTGGAGGATTTGATATTTTATTTTATTATAATTAATATTCTTTTTAATTAATTAATTACTTTCAAATATTTTTCATGCTTACATGATTTGTGTTCTTTCCTTCCCCCTCCCAGAGCTGCCAAGCAATTCCACTGGGTTATACATGTATCATTGTTCAAAACCTATTTCCGTATTATTAATATTTCCAACAGAAAAATCATTTCAAACCACAATCATATGTTTTTCTTCTGTATTTTTACTCCCTCAGATCTTTTTCTGGATGTGGATAACATTCTTTCTCATAAGTTCCCCTGGATTGTCCTGCATCATTCATTGCTGCTAGGTGAAATGTCTATTATATTTGACTATGCCACAGTGAATCAATCTCTGTGTACAATTTTCTCCTGGTTGTGCTTCTTTTGCTCTGCATCAATTCCTGGAGGTCTTTCCAGTTCACATGGTAATCTTCCAATTCATTATTCCTTTCAGCACAATAGCATTCCATCACCATCAGATACCACAATTTGTTCAGCCATTCCCCAACAAGGGACACCCCCTCATTTTCCAATTTTTTACCATTATAAAAAGGGAGGCTATAAATGTTTTTTTGTACTTATTATCTCTTTGGGGTACAAACCCAGCAGTGGTATAGCTGGATGAAAGACCAGACAGTCTTTTAAAGCACTTTGGGCATAATTCCAAGTGCCTTCCTGAATGGTTGGATCAGTTCACAAGTCTACCAGCAATGTATTAATGTCCCAATTTTGATACAATCCCTCCAACAATTATCACTTTCCTTTTCTGTCATGTTGGCCAATCTGCTGGATGTGAAGTGGTACTCCAGAGTTATTTTGTTTTGCATTTCTCTAATTATGAGAGATTTAGAACACATTTTCTTGTGCATGTTGATAGGTTTATTTTTTTATCTGAAAACTGCCTATTCATGTCCCTTGACCATTTATCAATTAAGGAATGGTTTTATTTTTTGTATAATTGACTTAGTTCCTTATAAATTTGAGAAATGAGATACTCATCAGAGATTTTTGTTATAAAATTTTTTTCCCAATTTTTGCTAACTTAATTTTTCCCATACTATTTTCCAATTTTCCCAGCAGTCTTTGTTAGATAGTGGGGGCTGGGATTTGGTATTTTCAAAAAGTATATTCATCCTAAATTGGAATACAGATGCTAGAACTTGTGGGACCAACTTATATTTGGAGGAAATAGGATGTCATTTACCCAAGGAAGAGATTTTTTTCCATTAAGAACTTTTATTTTGACTATTAAAAGGAAAATAATATTACAAAAAATTATCCTCATGAGATCCTCAAACTAGAAAATAAAACTGAAGTTGAAAGAATTCACAGATTGCCACCATAAAGAAATCCTCAATTCACAACTTCCAAGGATCTAATAGCTAAATTCAAGAGCCACCAAGGCAAGTAAAAAATACTTTAGGCAGCCAGAAAGAAACCATTCAAATACCATGGAGTTCCAATCAGGATCACACAGGACCTAGCAGCTTTCTACATTAAAGGATTGAAGGGTATGGAATATGATATTCAGGAAGGTAAAAAATTTGGATTTATAACCCAGAGTCACCTATCCTGCAAAACTGAGTATATTCTTTCAGGAGAAAAAAAGGTCATTCAATAAGATAGATTTCTAAGCATTCCTGAGGAATGAGCCAGACCAAAATAAAAAATTTGAAGTCCAAACATGAGACATAAGGGAAGCCCAAAAGGGTAAATAAGAAAATTTAAGGGATTCATTAAGGTCAAAATGTTTATATGTCTATATGGAAAGAAGATATCTGTAATTCTCAAAAATTACTCTTAGTAGAAGATAAGGTAGAAGTAATTTACTCAGAAAGAGGGTGAAGAAATAAACTGATTATGATAATATGATACCTATGATGATATGATGTATATATTAATGTGATGATATGGAATGATATGTGTGTATGAAATGATATGTATGCACATGAATGACATGTAAAAATCAATCACGGGCTGAAAGAGATGGTTGCACTAAGATAAAAGGGAAGGGAGAGATAGAATGGGGTAAATTATATAACTTAAAGAGGCGTGAAAAATCAACACAGAGAGAGCAGGATAAGGGTGATAATGACCAAGTCTTAAACTTTACTCTCATTGTAACTGTCTCAGAGAGGGAAAAACTAGTATACTCAGTGGGGCATAGAATTCTATCTTACCCTACAGAGAAGTAGAAGGGGAACAAGACAAGGAAAGGGACTAGTAATTGAAGGGAGGAGGAAGTGGGGGGTGACAAAAAGCAAAATACTGATAAGGAGGAAGATAGTGAAAGGGAATAGAGCAGGATCTAAAGGGGATAATAAGATGGAGGGGAATACACAGTTAATAATCATAACGCTGAATGTAAATGGGATGAACTCACCCCATAAAAGGAAGAAGACAGAAGAATGGATTAAAAACCAGAATCTATTATATGTTGTTTACAAGAAACATATTTGAGGCAGGGTGACACACATAGATTCAGGGTAAAAAGATGGAGCAGAATTTATTATGCACCATCTAAAGTAAAAAAAGCAGGAGTAGCAATCATGATACCAACCAAAATCAAAGTAGAAATTGATTTGATTAAAAGAGATAAGAATGGAAATTAAATTTTGCTAAAAGGTACTATAAACAATGAAATAATATCATTACTAAACATTTATGCACCAAACTGTAAAGTATCTATGTTTAAAGAAAAAACTAAAAGAGCTCAAGAAGGAAATAGATAGCAAGACCATAGTAGTGGGTGATCTCAAACTTCTCCTTCCCAACTAAATAAATTGAACCAAAAAAATTAATAAGAAAGAAGTAAGGCTATAAATATTTTTGTACAAGTCTGTTTATCTATGATCTCTTTGGGGTACAATCCCAGCAATGGTATGGCTAGATCAAAGGGCAGGCATTCTTTCATCGCTCTTTGGGCATAGTTCCAAATTGCCATCCAGAATGGTTGGATCAGTTCACAACTCCACCAGCAGTGCATTAATTTCCCAATTTTGCCACATCCCCTCCATTTGGAGAATGGCTGAACAGATTGTGGTATATGTTGGTGATGGAATACTATTGTGTACAAAGGAATAATAAACTGGAAGAATTCCATGTGAACTGGAAAGACCTCCAGGAATTGATGCAGAGTGAAAGGAGCAGAGCCAGAAGAACATTGTACACAGAGACTGATATACTGTGGTAAAATCGAATGTAATGGATGTCTGTACTAGCAGCAATGCAATGACCCAAGACAATTTTGAGGGATTTAGAGAAAAGAACGCTACCCATATTCAGAGGAAGAACTACAGGAGTGGAAACACAGAAGAAAAACAACTGCTTGAACACTTGGGTTGATGAGGACATGATTGGGGATGTAGAACCTGAAAAGACAACACCAATGTAACTATCAATAATATGTAAATAAGTCTTGACTGACCACACATGTTAAAACCAGTGGAAATGTGAGTTAGCTATGGGAGGGGGTAGGGTTTGAGGGGGTGAAGGGTAAAGTAAAAACATGAATCATGTAACCATGGAAAATTTTTCTAAAAATAAAAAATTTAAAAAAAGAAAAAAAAGAAAGAAGTAAGGCAAGTAAATGAAATGCTAAAAAAATTAGAGGTAATAGATATCTGGAGAAAATTGAACAGGGAAAAAAAGAATATACCTTCATCTCAGCAGTACATGGTATATAGACAAAGATCAACCATGTACTAGGACATTGTAATATTGCAAACAAATACAGAAAAGCAGAATTAATAAATGCAACTTTTTCAGATCATGCTGCGATAAACATTACAATGAACAAGGGTCCATGGAAAGGCAAATGTAAAATTAAACTGAAACTAAATAATCTAATTCTTCAAAACTGATGGGCAAAGAAGAAATCGTAGAAAAAATCATGGACTTCATTAAAGAGAATGACAATGAGGAGACATCATATCAAAACCTATAGGATATAGCCAAGGCAGTACTGAGGGAAAATTTTATATCCCTGAGTAGATATAGCAGCAAAATAGAGAGGGAGGAGATCAATAAATTGGACTTACAACTTAAAAATTTAGAAAAAGAACAAATTAAAACCCCCAGACAAAAACTAAATTGAAAATCCTAAAAATTAAAGGAGAAATTAATTAAATTGAAAGTAAAAGGACTATTTAACTAATAAATAAAACTAGGAGCTTGTACTTTGAAAAAGTAAACAAAAGAGATAAAGTGCTGCTTAATATAATAAAAAAGAAAGAAGATAATCAAATTAATAGTATTAAAGATGTAAAGGGTGATCTCACCTCTAACGAAGAGGAATTACCGTAATTATTAAGAAATAGTTTGCTCATTTATATGGCAACAAATATGACAATCTAAGTGAAATGGGTGAGTATTTATAAAAATTTAAATTGCATAGGTTAACAAAAGAGGAAATAGAATACTGAAATAACTACATCTCAGAAAAAGAAATTGAACAAACCATCAAGGAACTTCCTAAGAAAAATCCCTGGGGCCATATCAATTCACAAGTGAATTCTATCAAACATTTAAAGAACCACTAATCCCAAAACTATAAAAATTATTTGACAAAACAAGGAAAGAATGAGTTTTGCCAAATTCCCTTTATGACACAAATATAGTATCGATTCCAAAGCCAGGCAGACCAAAAACAGAGAAAAAAAAAACTATAGACCAATGTCCTTAATGAATACAGATGCAAAAATACTCCTAGCAAGTGATCATGAAGAATATTCACTATGATCAGGTGAGATTTATACCAGGAATGCAAGGACGGTTTTAGTTGGGAAAAGCATCCACATAATTGACCATATCAATAATCAAACCAACAGAAATCACATGATTATCTCAATAGATGCAGAAAAAACCTTTGACAAAATACAACACCTATTCCTATTGAAAACACTAGGAAGTATAGGAATAGAAGTGCCTTTCCTCAAAATAATAAACTATAAAGATTAAAATTAATATACAATAACTATTATATTTTAAAAGTTAAAGTAAAAAAAAACTACCTAATCCACCCCCCCCACTCACAAAAGAAGAGCATGAGTGAGAGGAGCTACAGAACTTATAAACAATTATGTGAAGACGCAAATGTTCATGAAGAGAAAAGCATTCTAGATAAAGTAGTTTTAGGGGTTCAAGATTTTCTAACTATACATTCCCCTCTGTGAACCTTTTAGGAGACAAGTCTCTCCAAAGGGATCATTTGAACATAATCAACTTTTAAATTACAATAATTTGTGGATAAAAGGAAAAGAGAACAAAACCAATGATTGCTAGGTTGACAAAAAGCCAATTTGGGAGCAGTCCCCTTTGGAAAAAGAGTATACATTCAAAACGAATGCTTTCAACTCTCTATAGTTCAATTTAGCACATCCCAAAGTCCACTCTGGATCTTCTGGTGCAGCGTATCTCTGCAGGTATCTTTGTGGTGCCCTTTCCAAAAAGGTCACCTTCTGAATTCTGGGAAGTAGTATCTTGTTCTAAATTAGATTCAAATTCAAATCAGAGTTTATAACAATAACATCATCCTCCCTGAAAAGGATAATAACAAACACAGGCATCATTCAGGGATGCATGGCTGAGTTATGAGGTATATGAATCAATTGACAAAAGAAATAAAAAACATCAAAAAATCCAAATAAAAGAGAAAAAATAACTTATGGATGAAATATAAAATATCAGAATCTTATGTCTAAAAAATCTAAGTAAAGGAAAAATAAATTTATAATAGATCCTTGAATCACAGCCCATTTAAAGTGATTTACGGGGGCAGCTGAGTAGCTCAGTGGATTGAGAGTCAGGCCTAGAGACGGGAGGTCCTAGGTTCAAACCCGGCCTCAGTCACTTCCCAGCTGTGTGACCGTGGGCAAGTCACTTGACCCCCATTGCCTACCCTTACCACTCTTCTACCTATGAGCCAATACATAGAAGTTAAGGGTTTAAAAAAAAATAAAAAAATAAAAAAAATAAAGTGATTTACATATTTATGCACTTACCCAATCAGCAGCCAGGACTACAGAAAGTTTGCCACACTGTGAAAGACAGAAAAAGGACTAGATGTCAGCAGCAAATGGGAGCCAGGATGGTAGCTAAAGTGAAGTGCTTGATGGGTCTCAGGGAAGTACTGCCTCTGACATATGTCAAAACAATCACAACCTCAAACCCCAAACAAGTTTGAATCCTCTTGACTTGGCTCAAAATTACATCAATCCCACTGGGATTGGTTGACCTCTTTGACCTTGTGCTCAATAAGCACTATGCAGGTCAGCTTTGTGCTTTTTTGGCACTATGCAGTGGCTTTTTTTTGTTCCCTTCTTTTGGAATTGGACAGAATCACTAAATAAAGTCCCATAATGTTTAAATAATCAATGGCATTATTTCTAAAGCCCAAATCTTTTTGGATATGAAGTTATATGCTAAGCAAATGGACATTATTAAACTTACCCTAGTGTAAAATCAAAAAACTTTTTAATACTGGTAATATGTGCTTCAAATATAAAAAATGGAGAAAAATAAAACTAAAATATTATATTGCAAATACAAGGAAAAACAATAATAAAAAGTTTTAAAAATCAAAAATATATAGCTTATAATCAGTGACACACTGTGTCAGCCAGGAAGAGGTAGAATACAAAGGTTTCTCACCCAAAAATGAGATCAATTTCCTTTTTAACTTGGCCCTGATCCACAATGTGAGTGCCAATGATTTTCATAATAAAACAGTAATGCAGTAGATAATGCACATTCAAAGAAAGTACCAAAATTCCCGAAATTCACAATGGCCCAGTTAATGATAATAGCAAACAAACCCATTATCATATAGGATTCGCATGAGTTGTTGTGTGACATTTAAAAAAATCTATGAACTGATGGATGCTTGTTACAATTTCTACAGGTCTAGCAAATCTTTCAACTTTGGCAAAGATATTTTTAAACAGTCTATAACTGCCATTATTTCAAAAATTTGGCAGAAGAGTCTAGAAAAAACACAAACCTCTGTACTGCTGATGAAAATCTATTTGGGATCTATAACATCACCAAGAAATCTAGATTGTTCTGGTAGAAGTAAATGAAACTGAAGAGTTAAAATATTATGCATGCAGAAGCTCCTTTTGGCTTTCTGCTTTATATGAAACTTTTTGGTAGGGACTTCTATTTTGTTCTCTACCTTTAATACAACATTCTTTATTTTATATTTATGTATATATATATATGTTCATATATATATATATATAATTCCAGAAGCTACTAGATATCTAAAATAATTTCCAAGACCCCTTAAAATTAAAATTTAAGGGGCAGCTGGGTAGCTCAGTGGATGGAGAGCCAGGACTAGAGACAGGAGGAGCTAGGTTCAAATCTGGCCTCAGACACTTCCTAGCTGTGTGACCCTGGGCAAGTCACTTGACCCCCATTGCCTACCCTTACCACTCTTCTGCCTTGGAGCCAATACACAGTATTGACTCCAAGATGGAAGGTAAGGGTTTTAAAAAAAATTACAATTTAAATTCTTAAGTCATTAAATTCTCCAAAGTTTGTGTACAATTGTAACCAGTTTTGATGGAATCCATCCATCATCTATGTTACAATTAACAAATGCAAAAAGGAAGAAAAGGCTGTATACACAACATGTGACCTCGATGGATCAGGTGACAAGGGTTTATGTAGGTTGACTATGGGCTTGTACAATGATATTTTGTTCAGTATAGTCATAGGGGGAAAGTACAGATAAAAATCATATAACAAAATATATCTAATAGGCAAAACACAGTAGCTTAAAATGATTCAGTGTAACAAAGATATTGATTAGATTAATATATGAAGTTAAAGAGAAAATTAAATCTTAAAGCAAGCAATCAGAAAAATGTAATAAACAATGACAGGGTACAGGCAGTGAGTTCAAAAATCCTTTTCTATAATTCTAACAGACTTCTTCACTATCATGGAGGGAAAACAAAACTCAAAAAGGTTAACATCAATAAACTTTTAGATCTCTTTTAAGGTTCCTTCCCTTCCCCTAGTATTTATCATCCATTTGCATTTCTTTTGTTGGAGCTCTGAAGTTTGTCATAGTGAGGAAGAATTCTGCACTGCACATAGTACAGAGGAATCTTAAACTGGATGTATTATAGAGGCTGGGCAGACCCAAATGGCAAGGGGGTGTGGGGAGATGAATTTCTCCCCTGAATCTCAAGATTAGTTGAGCTAGGTGTAAGGACCCAGGAACAATAGTAAGAAAAAGCACTCCAAAACTTTGAGCTGCACTATCTCTGTAATGCTCTCCCAGAATGGGAGCTGTTTAAGTTAGGCAGACCAGGCCATGCTTTGTAACAAGTTTACTCCTTAAATAAAAGCTAATCAAAAAGAGACCCTGACTAGAAGGTAAAGAGACTTTTTTAGGGTTTTTTAAGAGGCTTGGAAGAGCTATTCTTCTTTCCCCTCCTCCCTAGAGGTAAAACTGCTAGAGAGACATTAGGGTATTTGCATATGAAGGACTGGCTACCCCCTGGTGTCTGTGTCAGGAGAGAGAAGGAAAAATCAGGCTTATTTCTCAAAACTTACTTCAAATCTATTGATTTTGGAGCTCAACGTTACCTCTTTTAAAAAATATGCTTGAAACTAGAAGAGGGTGGAGCTAAATAGTGTAGGTTTGCTTTTTCCATGCTGTGTTCCCATGCTGAAAAATGGCGAGGATAGGCTGGAAACCCACGTGGGGTGGGAGTGTGGCCAAAGGGATTGGAGAATCTTGCCCTTCCATGGGGAAAAAAGAGGCTCGGTTTGGCTGGACAGATAACACTCAGGCTGAATTGGCAGGAGCTCAGGTAGCGGGTAGACTACCCTGCTTGCCTATTTGGGCTGTGGCAACAGCAGCAGCAGTCTGAGGTGGCAGGAGGAAATGCGGCTTGCAAAATGTATCTAGACCAGTGATGGGCAAATTATTCCCTGCGGGCCAGATCCAGGCTGTAGTTTACCCATCACTGCCTTAAGCAATTCCCTAATCACTATATCTGGATGTGGGGGCATAGTGATTAGGGAATTGCTTAAGGCAGTGATGAGCAAACTACAGCCTGGATCTGGCCTGCAGGGAATAGTTTGCCCATCACTGATCTAGACTATCTAAAAAATATTTGAGAATATTGTCCCATCATGGTAAGCCAACATGTGAAGATTAAAATTAATATACAATCGTTATTATATTTTAAAAGTTTTATTAATAATAACTAAAGTAAAAAAAAACTACCTAATACAGCCCTGGTCACAAAAGAAGAGTGCATGTAGGAGGAGCTACAGAACTTATAAACAATTACGTGAAGATGCAAATGTGCACAAAGGGAAAAGCAGTCTGGGTAATGTAGTTTTAGGATTTCAAGCTTTCCTAACTATACAAACAGTATATATTTAAAATCATCAGCAAGTATCATCTGCAATGGGGACAAGTTAGAAGCCTTCCCAAGAAGATCAAGAGTGAAGCAAGGATGCCCATTATCACCTCTAATATTTAATATTGTTCTAGAAACACTAGGGAGAGCAATTAGAGAAGAAAAATAAATTGAAGGGATTAAAGTAGGCAATGAGGAAACTAAACTATCACTCTTTGCAGATGATATGATGGTCTAATTAAAGAATTGCAGAAAATCAACTAAAAGGCTAGTGGAAATAATTAATAACTTAGCAAAGTTGCAGCATGAAAAATAAACCAAATAAACCCACATAAATCATCAGCATTTCTATATATTTCCAACAAAACTCAGCAGCAGCAGTTAGAAAGAGAAACTCCATTTAAAATCACTCTAGACAATATAAAATATTTGTAATCTATCAGCCAATACAAACACAGGAAATATATGAACATGACTACAAAACACATTTCACACAATTAAAACTAGATCTAAATAATTGGAAAAACATTAATTGCTCCTGAGTGGGATAAACTAATGTCCTACCCAAATTAATCTACTTATTCAGTGCCATACCTATCAAACTACCAAAAAACTTTTTTATTAAATTAGAAAAAAATATAACAAACTTCATCTGGACAAACAAAAGATCAAGAATATCAAGTGAAATAATGAAAAAAAATGTGAAGGATGGAGATTTAGCAGTACCAGATCTTAAACTATACTATAAAGCAATGATAATCTAGACAGCATGGTCCTGGCTAAGAGACAGAAGGGGATCAATGGAATAGACTGAGGTTAATGATGTCAGCAGGCCAGTGTATGCTAACCCAAAGATCCCAGCTTTTGGGACAAGAACTCACTATTTGACAAAAATTGCTGGGAAAATTGGCAAGGTGAGAAAAATTAGGTTTAGATTAACATCTTATACCCTATACCAAGATAAATTGGGAATGGGTAAATGACTTAAATATAAAGAGTGAAATCATAAATAAATTAGGTGAACAGAGAATAGTATACCTGTCAGATCTGTGGGAAAGAAAGGAATTTAAAACTCTTATGGGGAAAACCAGGGGAGTTAACTTAAAAATTAAATGTGGGTCCAGAAGGGTGTGTAGGAGACAGGAATGACAAAAGATGGGGACTTAACAAGTTAGGAAGACTGGGTTTAACTGCTAAGGAAAATGTCTGTTAACAGAAGTGGCAGTTAGGCCTAACTGTCACCCTGCACCATCTAGACAAAGGGCCTATGAAAACTAGCAAGCAAATGACAAGAGTTCATAACAAATTTAGTTAAGGGAACTATGGTAAAGGATGGGAATAGGAGTTTGTTTCTACACTTCCAGGCTAAGGGCAAACCACAGGGTCAGGGGAGGGACTTATCTATACTGAACTGAGACCTAAAACAAGACAGGGCCCAAAGAATAGTAGGACAGACGTGGGTATCCTCACAGCAGAGTCCTGACACCCTCCAGCGATGTTGCAGCTCCTCCAGGACCACTAGCTGCACTCTTTCAGGTGGGTAGATTCTGGGAGCTAACCCAGCCCAAGTTAACCTGCAACTCAGGTTGGGATTAATAATCTCTACCAAAATCTCCCACAAGTAGATGACAGTCTTCCTTCGGGATCCCAGGGAATCAGGGTACAAACTCCATTTCCTCTGAGGTCTCCCAGGGTCAGTTACAACTTGTCCCAAACACCATGGAGTCCGTCTCAGAGAGAGCCACACTTCCTGCTTCCCTATTCCATTTGGAATTCTCAAGACCTTCCTGCTAGGTCTCCTAAATAATAACTAAGTAATCCTCCTTACAACAAGACCAAGCAAGAGATAGAGAACATTGTAAAGTGTAAAATGAATGACTGACTATAGCAAATTAAAAAGGTTTTGTACAAACAAAACCAATGCAACCAAAATTAGAAGGAAAGCAACAAATTGGCAGAACATTTTTATAACAAAACTCTCTGACCAAGGTTTAATTTCCCAAATGTATAAGGAATTAAGTTAAATTTACAAAAAAAAATCAAGCCATTCCCAAATTGATAAAAGGACAAGGAACATGAATAGGCAGTTTTCACAAGATGGAATCAAAACCATCAATAAGCACATGAAAAAATGCTCTAAATTGCTCCTGACTAGGGAAATTCAAATTAAAACAACTCTGAGGTACCACCTTACATCTAGACTGTCCAATATGGCAGCAAAGGAAAGTGATAAATGTTGGAGGGGATGTGGTAAAATTGGGACACTAATAGCCAGCAGGTGGAGTTGTGAATTGGCCCAACCATTCTGGAGGGTAATTTGGAACCATGTGCAAAGGGCTTTAAAAAACTGACTGCCCTTTGATCCAGCCTTACCAGGACTAGGTTTGTACCCCAAAGAGAAAGAGATAATAAGGAAAAAGACCTGTACAAAAACCATTTATAGCCACGATCCTTGTGGTGGCAAAAAATTGAAAAATGAGGGAATGTCTTTCGATTGGGGAATGGCTGAACACATTATGGTATCTAATGGTCACGGAATACTACTGTGATGAAAGGAATAATGAAGTGGAGGAACTCCATGTGAGCTGGAAAGACCTTCAGGAATTGATGACTATACCTCTTTGATGGGAAAAAGTGAAGAATTCAGAAGCGTTTGATGAAAGTGAAAGAGGAGGCTCAACATTGACTTAAAGCTTAACTTAAAAAAAAACTTAGATCATGGCAAGTGGTCCCATCACTTTCAGCCATCATTGTGAGGAATGGAGTCAAGATGGCAGCTTAGAAGCAGTGAAAGCCCAAACAACTTTGACAGTCCTTCCAAATCAACCTCTAAAAACCACCTCAAAAGAACAGGACTCCAAAACAAACAGTACAAAGGAGTTTGGGGGCTCTTCTGCTGACCAAAACTTGCAAGGTAGGTATAGAGCAGGGGTCGGCAACCTTTTTGGCCATGAGAGCCATAAACACCACATTTTTTAAAATGTAATTCCGTGAGAGCTGTACAGTGCTCACAGCATGCGCTCCTGTAACAGAGCCTGAAAAAAAATTGACTTTATGGCTCCTGCTGAAAGAGCCAGATGTGGCCCTCAAAAGAGCCAGATATAGCTCGAGAGCCATATGTTGCTGACCCCTGGTATAAAGGCTTGATTCTTATAGGATAAGGAGGAGCTCAATTATAAACTGCATATAGAGGTGAGCTAGCCAACCACCACCCTACCCCCCAAATACTGCACTAGGTTTCTCAATTAGGTGTAATGTAACCTTGGAATTCTGGGTCAGGGGTTACACCAACACCCCTCCTTTGAAGTTCCAGGCCCTGGCACCAGTCCACAGTGAAGCCCAAAGCTCTTGGCCCTTTTAAGCCTGCCCTGCTGCAGTACAGACCTTGCCATAGGGCAAATTAGCTCACACTGACAAAGCAAGCAAGCCAGCACCAGAAGAGACAGAAGAAGCAAGCAGCTTTCAGAATTACCAATCCACCAGCAAAAAAAAAAAAAACAAACTATGAAAATGAACAAACAGCAAAAGAATCATTTAATGCTCTAAAATTTCCATGGGAATAATCAGCATTGTGAGATCCAAGCAACCACATGCAAACTTCAAAAAAAAAAAGGAATTGGTGTCAAGCTCTATGAGAACTTAAAAAGGAATTAAAAAAACAAATAAGAAAGGTCAAAGAAAAATGAGAAGGAAATGAAAGTAACACAAAAAGAAAATAACAGCTTAAAAATCAAAATTAATCAACTAGAAAAAGAGGCACAAAATGCAACGAAAAAGAGTTCTAAAAGAACAGAACTGACCTACTAGAAAAAGGAACCATCACTTTCAGGCAAATAATAATAATAATAATAATAATAATAATAGGAGGAGGAAGAAGAAGAAGAAGAAGAAGAAGAAG
>NW_025369237.1:0-5022 GCF_016433145.1 Gracilinanus agilis | reverse complement strand
GGAGAACGTGAGGGATTAGAGGTGAGTAACTTTTATCTTTTATCTTTTCAATTTAAGACAAACAGAGCACTATGGGGCACAGTGAATCAAAGGAAAGAACTCTTTTTATTGCTATAACTGATTATACCCTCAGAAAATGGGGGGCAGAAATTAGTAAAGAACAGCTCACTAAATTTCTTGATCTTGTTACAAATTGTAGCCCATGGATTCCCTTAGAATTCTGGCAAAAAGTTGGCAATGATTTGAAAACTTATTGTATTGAGCATGGACTAGAACAAGTGCCAGTAAAAGTTTCATCTGCTGAAAAAACAACTTTGTTATCTGGTCAAAATGCAGAGAATGAAATCTTTAAGGTTTCAATGTTAGAATCAGAGGAGGAGGAAAAGGCTCCTTGTAAATCAAACTGGAACTTTAAAATTCGAAGGAAAAAGCCACAAGCAGCAGATCCTCCCCCACCTAAAAACCTCTCTTCCAAAGAGGAAAGAGAGATAACAGCAGAGGAGCCTCTGCTGCTTGAAGCTCCAATTCCGCAGCCCCAACCCCAGAATATAGGGTTTAAAGGGGCAATAAAAAATGCTCAGAAGGACGGAGACATGTCGTTCTGTTTCCCAATTATTTTTAGAGCAGATGAATTGGATGATGATGAAGAAGTAGCTCCTACATGGGAGCCTCTTCCCTACAAAGTGTTAAAGGAAATTAAGACAGCTTGTGCTTCATATGGTCCTGCTTCTCCATACACTTTAACTTTGGTGAAAACTTTAGAAGGGCTTTGGATCACTCCCTTTGATTGGAATCATATAGCAAAATATTCCCTTGCTGCAGGGGACTACCTCTTTTGGAAATCAGAATTTGATGGAGTGGCAAAACAGAAGGCAGCCATTAATAAGAAACAGGGCATCAGAGTTACTAAAGAAATGTTACTTGGAATAGATGAATGGGAATTACATGCTGATCAGCTTAATTTACCTAGAGAAGCTCTAATTCAATGTACAAGGTGTGCCTTAGAGGCTTGGAAAAGGATCCCAGCAACTAAGAAACTGTCCACAGGTTTGGCTGAGATTAGACAAGGATCAGAGGAAAGATACTCAGATTTTGTAGAAAGGTTAAATCAAGAAGTAACAAAATATACAAATGATGAATATTCAATCCGGATAATAGTCCAAAAGTTTGCCTATGACAATGCCAATAATGTGTGTCAGAGCATGCTTCAAAATATTAAAGAATCTGGGACTATTGATGACTACTTGAAAGCTTGTGAGGACTTTACTCCAGCATATATGCAGGGTATAGTCATCGCAGCAGCCCTGAAAGGAAAAACATATTCTGAAATGATTAAGGGCTCAAAGGCTGCAAAAGACTCTTGTTCCAATGCCCCTAACTCTTTGTGTCCCAGATGTGAGAAAGGTTACCACTGGAAGAAAAATTGTAATTCCAAATTCCATCGAAATGGTTACAGATTACCTGATAAGAGATTTCAGGGAAGATGGAAAGGAGGCCAACCACTGGCCCCACCAATGACTAAATTTAATCCAAGAATTCATCCTAGCTTAGCCAGTTCCTTGCTAGAATTAATCAATTTTCTGAATAATAAACTTTCTTTTTTCTGCAGATTTCTTTAGCTAAGTAAGATGTGATTTATTGATCTTTGATAGGATGTCTTATATTTGTTAGAGTATGCGTGAAATGCCCAGGAAATGTCTTTGAACAGTCTGTGTGTCTATATGTTGTGTTTATGTGTCTCTGATCTGTTTGTAATGGTTTTGTTTGTCTGTGATCACAATGGAATTTTGGAGAAAATAAATCTCTCTCTTTCTCATTCATTCCGGAGGAATGGGAAAGACAGATAGGAATTTGAGAAATTCAGAAAAATAACATCTCCAATGGATTTCTGAGTGTTTTAAACTCTAAAAAATTTAATTGATTAAAAGAAATCATATTCTCTGCTCTCATTAAGGCGAGAATCAACAAGATAATTTGTCTACTCTTCTTCTTCCATTTCTTACTGGCCATAAGAAAGGGAACAAAGAAATCATAAGACAATGACAGGGGACAGATTTGATCCCACCACCAAATTCTATCAACAGGTTAAATACTGAGATATATATTTGATCAAATTTAACAAGGATTCTAAATGCAATCTAAGAAAATTTTTATTCAGACAGAAAAAGCAATGATTCTGAACTGTGTACTGAGGTATAGAAGTGCAATTTAAAACTTTCTTAGCTAATCAGAATCATCAATTCACCTAAATGCTTAACCAAGAGTGGTAAAAACCTTTCAGACTGCCACAAGTTTAATCTACCATTAATCACACTGATGTTAGTAAAAATCTTAACATAAATTATTAGAACAACACCATTGGCTTATATTTCATAATTAGATGACTTTGAACAGAGAATGGTTCATGAGAAAAATTTAAGCCAAAATTGAATCATCTATGCTGCCTCAGTTTAGCAAAAAAAAAAAAAAAAAAAAAAAAAAAATTTTGGAAAGTCACAAAACAGTTCCTTTTTCTCAAATCACAGCCCTTTCTCTAATTCATTAGTATGCATGTTTGCTAAGAATTTGAATAGATACTGATGGTATAGTATAACTTTATTGACTAACAGTTAAAAAATGGAATTTCAGTTCATTTTACTTGTGCACAAAAATTATATTGAAGAAGTTATTTATTAAGACTTGCAGTGTGTAAAATACAGGTTTAAATAATCAAATTTGCCAAAAATGCTTATCAAACTGAATTTGAGGATTGCAAAATAGAAGGGTAAAGCTTATAAGGATACTAGTTCATGATTTAAAAGAAATATTTAATCAGGTATGTGGATTTGTCCTAAGGTATAGAGAGGCCAGACTACAGGTTTTATTCTTCTTTAAGCAGAGGTCTGAAAGAATAATTAGTATATATCTATAGGAAACATTGTTAGGGAGTTTTAATTAGGGTCAATTTGGACGTAGTGAAGCTTAAATTAATATTCATTTGGAAGTGATAAATCATCAAGGTTTTAAAATAATCATGCACATTTTATAAATGCAATAACTAAAGAGTTAAAGAGCACAGCCCCTTGAAAAGCTGCTGCAGCCTTTGACAGGTTTCAAAAGTAATTCAACCCCTTCTACACATAGGAGGGAGAGGCTCTGACTATAATTATTTTCAGCAACAGTTTTTACTAACTCAAACTCAGTAAAGGGAAACAATTAATAAGAAGCTAATGTTAATTTTGTAACTTACAGAAATCTGGCTCAACTTCAGTAGTTATCTCTGTTTCAATTAATATCAGAATATGCAAAAAATTATTATTGTGATAACTTTAATCTAATCTTTAAGGTATTAGATCCTAGCCAAATTATGTCACCTATGTTCACTATTTCACTAGTCCTTAAAGATTAATTGAATAGATTGGGATTAGAATTGAGATTATAATCTAAGAGTCAAAGGTATTAGGAAAAAGACAATTCAAATATTATTAATCTGTTATAAATTATTATTGAAAATTCACATACATTATAACACAAGAAATTAATTTGTATTCTCTTAATATTTGTGATTTGTAGTAGTGCATTCAAATCCAGCATATAAAATCATAATAAAATGTATAACCCTCATAACAATTTGATATCATTGTTAATATGTACTTGGTTGTGATGGCATTAATATTATTATAATGTCTTTTACTTTGTAGTGATATTGATGCAATTAAAACTAATTATCAAAATTGTCAATATTATAACATATTATAATGAAGAATGCATTTAACTAGAAATACTGATCATCTCAGTAATCATAAGGGACCTGAAATAAAACAATTATTTGCAAATGTAAAAATATTCCAAAGTACCTGGTTGCAAATTTTGAAATTTTTAAAATCAATAATCTTTGAAGAGTAATTTTATATCAAGATCAAAACATGTAAAAATTACAAGTACAATAATTTAAATAGTAAAAAAAAAAAAAAGAAACCTGCTAGTGAGGAAAGGAATTTTCCTTGCTTCTAAAAAACTTAGAACTTCTAACAAACTTATTAGCCCCTTCCTTAAAGTAAATTTAGAACCTAAAGGGGTAATTAGTAGCCTTATTGAATTATGATGCGATGTAGACAATAATGTTGCAAGCAAGCAAAGCTATTACTAATATTGAGTTTTAAGGAAATTGTTATTGAATGTTATCAAATCATGTACCTTACTTTGTAAAAACTGAGAATATATGTTCAAATATGTGTAAAAGCTATTTGTTAAAAATTGATCATACCTATTTGCAATAATATATGATTTGTATTATGAACAAAAAGTTTAAGTAAACTATCACAAAGGGACTAACCAGCCCCTGCCTCAACCCTCTCTAATCAAGAGAACAGTAATGAAAACTTAATTTCAAGCAAAGTTGTTCACTCTTTTTCTATAATTACTGGAAAGAATTACTAGATAATTTATTCATTGAGAAATTGTTGAAAAAATTTGTTTATCATATTTTGTAACATTATAATTTTTCATTGTGCATGTAAATCTTGGAAACCTTACAAATTTTATTGTAATAATTACTGTTTAAGGTAAAAGTCATTGGATTTGCAATTGATATTACTCATTTATGGATCATTGAATTGGATTCACCATTCAAAAGAATGATATCACTGATAAATAATCTCTGACTCTTACCTCAAGTCAAATAATGTTATACTCCCTTCCCTCCTTTTTCCTTATTCAAAACAAAGTGATATAAAAATTGAAGCCCCAGAAATTCGAATATGTAAAGCAAGGCAATGTGTTCCACTGTTTACTTATGAAACTGGTACCCATCCCAAGTGTTGTTTCAGTGAAAGTTAGTTTGAACCTCTTATAAATTAATTTATTTGTATAACTTCTGACCATCAATTTGAATAACTAATTACAAATACAAAGAAACAAATAATACCATAGAATTATAATATGGGGATCGAGGTTTTATTCATACAGGAAACGGATCTGAGTTTTGGGTAAAAGACATTTCACTAAATCTAAACTATATATGTATATATATATGCATATATA
>NW_025369236.1:0-2396 GCF_016433145.1 Gracilinanus agilis | reverse complement strand
TCTGATTCTAAATCTAGGGCTTTTTCAAAAGCAACAAGGATGTATTGTTCGTGAACTTCAATGTTTGAAAGTTTTGTAGTATACAGAATTCCAAAAGCTGTTAGAGTTTAGAATCTTGAGGAGAAGAGGCAGTTGGACTGGATCTTCTGTAGGGGGAGGTGGTCAATGAGCGAGCTGCTTCGATTACCTAACTTTAATATTGAAATTTAGCCTAGCTTTGATATATTTACTTAAGAAATTATTATTTTAGATAAATCCTTTATATCTTCCTTTCCTAATACCACCCCTGCTTTCCCTCCCTTATCTTATGTGTCTATAGAGTTAATAAAGAGAGAAATTAGAGAGGAGTTAAATCTGTGAAGAGTTACCTAATTGACAGCATTAGTTATAGTTAGTCAGTCATCATTTATTCCCTTTAGATAGAAATAGCATTTTGTAAAGCTGAGTTTAAAGGCAGGTCCTTACTCAGACTCCATCTTTACTTCCCTTCCCCCTCCTGAGGTTCCTGAGACAACTGAGAAAAGGCTTTCCTTTGATCCACCTTCCTAACAAACATCCTTCAAACAAAATAAACCCTTTTGTGTTTCAGTAGCTCTACTAGTGTAATTTGTCTGTTAGTTATCAAGAGGGAAGAAGAGGGAAAGAGACAACATACTCTGGGCTTAGAGGGAAGCTGGGGCATCCATCTTGAAGGAAGGTGTTACTTCAAAACAAGTCCCTTCCTGTGAAATTAACTAAAGCCTGTTTGTTAATTTCAGTCTAGTCTATTTCCCTCAGCTTGTGTTTGAGTCTAAGTCCCAGTCTGTAAGCCTGCTGTGTTTGTCTGTTTAGTTTAATTTCTTCTCCCTGAAGATCTCTGTTTCCCTTCTGTGTTATACTTCTGACTTCAGTCCTATTATACCCTGAATCTCCTTTAATCCCAGCATATCATTAACCGAGATTACCCACTTAGCAAGTCTCCAACATCCTCCTTTCAAACTCCCTTATCCCAAACACCTTTCCACAAATTACCCACTTAACAGTTGGTTTATCCAAAAATTATTTGCAAGCTCATCTTGCTTGGTTTTAAAATCTTTCCTTTCCCAGAGATCTGACAAGTATAGTATTCTGTGTTCACTTAACTTGTTTATAGTTTCCCTCTTTATATTCAAGTCATTCACCCATTCTGAATTTATCTTGGTGTAGGGTGTGAGATGTTGATCTAAACCTAATCTCTCCCATATTGTTTTCCAAATTTCCCAGCAGTTTTTGTCAAATAGTGGATTCATGTCCCAAAAGTTGGGCTCTTTGGGTTTATCATACACGGTCTTGCTGATGTAATTTACCCCAAGTCTATTCCATTGATCCTCCTCTCTGTCTCTTAGCCAGTACCATATTGATTTAATGACTGCTGCTTTATAGTATAGTTTGATATCTGGTACTGCTAGGCCACCTTCCTTCACATTTTTTTTTCATTATTTCCTTTGATATTCTTGATTTTTTGTTATTCCAAATGAAATTTGTTATAGTTTTTTCTAATTCAGTAAAGAAGTTTTTTGGTAATTTGATAGGTATGGCACTAAATAGGTAAATTAATTTGGGTAAGATGTTCATTTTTATTATGGTAGCTCGTCCTACCCATGAACAGTTAATGGCTTTCCAATTGTTGAGGTCCAGTTTTATTTGTTTGGAAAGTGTTTTGTAGTTGTTTTCATATAATTGCTGTGTTTGTTTTGTTAGATTGATTCCCAAGTATTTTATATTGTCTAGGGTGATTTTAAATGGTGTTTCTCTTTCTACCTCTTGCTGTTCTAATGTGTTGGAAATGTATAAAAATGCTGATGATTTATGTGCATTTATTTTGTATCCTGCCACTTTGCTAAAGTTGTTGATTATTTCTACCAGCCTCTTAGTTGATTCTCTAGGATTTTTTAAGTATACCATCATATCATCTGCAAAGAGTGATAGCTTAGTCTCCTCATTGCCTATTTTGATATCTTCAATTTCTTTTTCTTCTCTAATTGCTATTGCTAGTGTTTCTAGTACTATGTTGAATAATAGAGGTGATAATGGGCATCCTTGTTTCACTCCTGATCTTATTGGGAAGGCTTCTAATTTATCCCCATTGCATATGATGTTTGTTGATGGTTTTAGGTATATACTGTTTATTATTTTTAGGAAAGGTCCTTCTATTCCTATACTTTTCAGTGTTTTCAATAGGAATGGATGCTGTATTTTGTCAAAGGCTTTTTCAGCATCTATTGAGATAATCATGTGATTTTTGTTTGTTAGACTATTGATATGGTCAATTATGTGGATGGTTTTCCTAATGTTGAACCAACCTTGCATTCCTGGTATAAATCCCACCTGATCATGGTGGATGATCTTCTTAATTACTTGCTGGAGTCTCTTTGCTA
>NW_025369235.1:0-1931 GCF_016433145.1 Gracilinanus agilis | reverse complement strand
CATCATTGTCATTTTCTTCAATGAAATTGTTGATTGTTTCTATGGTTCCTTCTTTGACAAATTGGTTTTGGAGAATCATATTATTTAATTTCCAAATAGTTTTTGATTTTCCTGTCCAGGTGCCCTTAATAATTATTATTTTTACCACGTTATGATCTGAGAAGTTTACATTTATTATATCTGCTCTTTTGCATTTGTTTGCAATGATTCTATGCCCTATAACATGGTCAATCTTTGTGAATGTGCCATGTGCAGCTGAAAAGAAGGTGTATTCCTTTTTGTCCCTATTTATTTTTCTCCACATATCAATTAAATCTAATTTTTCTAGGACTTCATTCACCTCTCTTACCTCTTTCTTATTTATTTTTCCATTTGATTTATCTAGATCTGACAGAGGAATATTTAGATCTCCCACTAGTATGGTTTTACTATCTATTTCCTTCTTGAACTCTGCCAGTTTCTCCTTTATGAATTTTGGTGCTATGCCACTTGGTGCATACATATTGAGCAGTGTTATTTCCTCATTGTTTATACTGCCTTTAATCAGGATGTAATGACCTTCCCTGTCTTTTTTAATCATATCTATTTTTACTTTGGCTTTGTCAGAAATCCTAATAGCCACTCCTGCCTTCTTTTTCTCATTTGACGCCCAGAAGATTTTGCTCAAACCCTGAACCTTAAACTTGTATATGTCCACCTGCCTCATATGTGTTTCTTGTAGACAACATATGGTGGGATTTTGGTTTCTAATTCACTCTGCTATTTGCTTCCGTTTTATGAGCCAGTTCATCCCATTCACATTCAGAGTTATAATCATCAGTTGTGCATTTGCTGACATTTTTGAATCGTCCCCTATTCCTACCCCCTTTTTCCTTATACTTTTTCCTTTTAAACGAGTGGTTTGCTATTGAGCCGCTATCCCTTATCCCCTCCCTTGATTAACTTCCCTTTCTACCCCCTCCCTTATTTCCCCCCTCTTTTTGTTTTTAAAGGCCTTATGAATTACCTCTCCCTTCTCCCCTCCCTTTTTTGACCTCCCCACTCCCTTGCTCCCCTTGGTTTATCCCTTCTAACTTTCTCAGAAGGGTTAGATAAGAGTTTTATGTCCCAATGGATAGTATAGCTACTCTTCCCTCCCTGGGTTGATTACTCTGAGAGTAAGGTTTGGTTATTACCTCTTAATGCTCTCTTCCTCTCCTTCTTATAATAGTATTTGTCCCCTCTCTCTCCCATGCCCTCTTTGTGTGTAATAGAATATCCTATTTTTCTCATTCACTCAAATTTCTCTTGGTGTCCCCTGCTATTCACCCCCTCTTTCCCATACACCATGTCATCTTAGATTATTTAGTGTTCCACCCTCACCCTGTGAATTATTCTTCTGATTACTATAATAGTGAATACTATAATAGTGAATAGAGTTCACTACAGAGAATTATACATAACATTTCTCTACATAGGAATACAGATAATTAGATCTCACTGAGGCCCTTAAAAAGGCAAATTTAAAAATTATAAGTTTTCTTTCTTTCCCCTCTGTATCTTATTTAACTTTTCATGTTTCTCTCGATTTTTGTGGTTGGATATCAAACTTTCCATTTAGCCCTGGTCTTTTCTGTGCAAATACCTGGAATTCTTCAATTTTGTTGAATGCCCATACTTTCCCCTGGAAATATATAGTCAGTTTTTATGGGTAGTTGATCCGTGGTTGCAGGCCCAGCTCTCTTGCCTTTCTGAATATCGTATTCCAAGCCTTGAGATCTTTTAGCGTGGAGGCTGCCAGATCCTGTGTGATCCTGATTAATGCTCCTTGATATTTGAATTGTTTCTTTCTGGCTTCTTGTAAGATTTGTTCTTTTGCTTGGAAACTCTTGAATTTGGCAATTATATTTCTGGGTGTTTTCTTATCTGGATCGAATGTCGCAGGTGTTCTA
>NW_025369234.1:0-1449 GCF_016433145.1 Gracilinanus agilis | reverse complement strand
AAATAATATTATTTATTAAATGCCTGTTATGTGCCAGGCACTGTGTTAAGGGCTGAGGAATCCCAAAAGAGGCAAATACAGTCCCCGCCCTTACTATCTACAGACAATATATAAAAAGAAGTTGAGGGGGCAGCTAGATGGTTCAGTGGGTAAAAAGTCAGGCTCAGACAGGAGGTCCTGGGTTCAAATGTGGTCTCCGATACTTCCTAGCTGTGAGACCCTGGGCAAGTCATTTAACCCCAATTACCTAGCCCTAATTGCTCTCTTGCCTTGGAACCAATATTCAGTAGATGGGATGGGAGACAATCACATGGATAGAAGGGAAAGGTTTAAAAAGAAAAAAAGAAAAGGACGTAAGCTGTGTGAACCCTTGGGGGCATCCCATGTAGTATTTGGGGAGCTGTAGTATTATAAGCAGCCCAAACTAGTTCATGTACTGCCTTTTGTAAGCCAAAGGAGAGATGGGGAATGAATGGCTTCATGAATTAGATTGTAATATATAATTTTTCCACCAGGTGGCACCACACACAAACTGCCATCCCTGGTCTCATCAAACTCTCTTAACATGTTCAGAGGATTCTCTCTAAAGTGCATACACAGAGTCCTCATTCTGCCGGGCTTCATGACTTCCAAAGCCTGGGAAAGAAAGAAACTCTTGCTGCCCGGGTTCTGGATTCTAGTGCAGGGGCTGACACAAAATATTGTCAGTCAACAAACATCTATTAAGTGCTTGCCCTGTGCCAGGCACTGTGCCAAGTCCTGGGGATGCACCGGAAGATAGTCCCTGCTCTCAAGGAGTTCACAGCCTGATGGAAACTAGACTAATACTGTTAAATATGAACATCAATAGCTCAAGAGCTCCTACCTCGAATGGGAGAAATTTCACAGCTCATTCTCTACTCTCTCTATATGGTTTAAAACAGTAAACTTGCAAGGGGAAAGAAACATTTCAGTGCTCGTGCATGTCTACTTGGTCCAGCTCTAACCAGAACCTCCTCTTGCATGTTTAGCCCATGGAAAGGAGGTAAGGGGATCTGAGCCACCGTAGACCCAGCCCCAGGTCCTGAACTGCAAGAGTGTCAATAGGGGAGAAGCCAAGAGGAGTGCCGGGATGTGATTGCCTCCCAGCCTTCTCATCAGTGAGGTGTTCAGAAGTGGCCTGTCTCTGCTACTTCATCCAGGCTCTTCACCCTTTACTGGTCCCCAGCTGGCTACTCTTGGGGCCAGGAATGTCCTGCATTCTGTCCCTATTTCTGCTTCTGCTCTGGTCTCAGTGCTCTGGTGATGCTTTCCAGCCTAAGCTATTGCCAGCAGGTTTCCTGCAGTCTTGTGTACAAAACTCAAAAGGGGTTTCTCTTCTTGTTCCCAGGGCCAAAAGAATGGTGGGAAATACCTCTCTGGGGGAAGGAAGGAAGGAAGGAAGGAAGGAAGGAAGGAAGGAAGGAAGGA
>NW_025369233.1:0-2553 GCF_016433145.1 Gracilinanus agilis | reverse complement strand
TATTTCTAATTTAGTTTTCATCTGGGGATTTTTAATTTGCTCACTTTTTAGTATTTTGAGTTGCATGCCCAATTCATTAATCTCTGCCCTCCCTAATTTGTTAATATATGCACTCAAGGATATAAATTTCCTCCTGAGTACTGCCTTGGCTGCATCCCAGAGTTTGGTAGGATGTCTCATCATTGTCATTCTCTTCAATGAAATTGTTGATTGTTTCTATGATTTCTTCTTTGACTAATTGGTTTTGGAGAATCATATTTAATTTCCAATTAGTTTTTAATTTTCCTGTCCAGGTGCCCTTACTAATTATTATTTTTATTGCATTATGATCTGAGAAGGTTACATTTATTATTTCTGCTCTTTTGCATTTGTTTGCTATGTTTCTATGCCCTATAACACGGTCAATCTTTGTGAATGTACCATGTGCAGCTGAAAAGAAGGTGTATTCCTTTTTGTCCCTATTTATTTTTCTCCACATATCAATTAAATCTAATTTTCTAGGACTTCATTCACCTCTCTTATCTCTTTCTTATTTATTTTTTGGTTTGATTTATCTAGATCTGAAAGAGGAATATTTAGATCTCCCACTATTATGGTTTTACTATCTATTTCCTTCTTGAGCTCTGCCAGCTTCTCCTTTATGCATTTGGATGCTATGCCACTTGGTGCGTACATATTGAGCAGTGTTATTTCCTCATTGTTTATACTGCCTTTAATCAGGATGTAATGACCTTCCCTGTCTTTTGTAATCATATCTATTTTTACTTTGGCTTTGTCAGAAATCATAATAGCCACTCCTGCCTTCTTTTTCTCATTTGACGCCCAAAAGATTTTCTCAAGCCTTTAACCTTAAACTTGTGTATGTCCACCTGCCTCATATGTGTTTCTTGTAGACAACGTATGGTAGGATTTTGGTTTCTAATCCACTCTGCTATTTGCTACCATTTTATGAGTGAGTTCATCCCATTCACATTCAGAGTTATAATTATCAGTTGGGCATTACTGACATTTTTGTATCCTCCCCTAGTCTTACCCCTTCTTCTTACACTATTTCCTTTTAAACCAGTGGTTTGCTTTAAGCTGGTATCCCTTATCCCCTCCCTTGATTAAATTCCCTTTCTACCTCCTCCCTTATTATTCCCCTATTTTTATTTTTAAAGGCCTAATGAATTTCCTCCCCTTCTTCTCCCCTCCCTTTTTTGTCCTCCCCACTCCCCTGCTCCCCTTGGTCTATCCCTTCTGACTTTCTCAGTAGGGTTAGATAGAGTTTTATATCTCAACGGATAATATAGCTACTCTTTCCTCTCTGGGTTGATTACACTGAGAGTAAGGTTTAAATATTACCTCTTAATGCTCTCTTCCTCTCCTTCTTATTATAGTATTTGTCCCCTCCTCTTCCCATGCCCTCTTTGTGTGTAATAGAATATCCTACTTATTCACTCAAGTTTCTCTTGGTGTCCCCTAATATTCACCCCTCTCTTTCCCACCCCCCATATCATCTTAGACCATTTAGTATTCCACCCTCTCCCTATGAATTATTCTGATTACTATAATAGTGAATACTATAATAGTGAATAGAGTTCACTACAGAGAATTATACATATCATTTCTCCACATAGGAATACAGATAATTAGATCTTATTGAAGCCCTTAAAGAGGCAAATTTAAAAATCATGAGTTTTCTTTCTTTCCCTTCTGTTTCTTATTTACCTTTTTATGTTTCTCTTGATTTTTTTGTGGTTGGATATCAAACTTTCCATTTAGTCCTGGTCTTTTCTGTGTAAATACTTGGAAATCTTCAATTTTGTTGAAAGCCCATACTTTCCCCTGGAAGTATATAGTCAGTTTTGATGGGTAGTTGATCCGTGGTTGAAGGACCAGTTCTCTTGCCTTTCTGAATATCATATTCCAAGCATTGTGGTCTTTTAGCATGGCGGCTGCCAGATCCTGTGTGATCCTGGTTGGTGCTCCTTGATATTTGAATTGTCTCTTTCTGGGTTCTTGTAAGATTTTTTTCTTTTACTTGGAAGCTCTTGAATTTGGTTATTATATTCCTGGGCATTGTCTTTTCTGGGTCTAGTGTAGAGGGTGATCTATGGATCGTTTCAATGTCTATATTGCCTTCTTGCTGTAGAACTTCAGGGCAATTTTTCTGAATAATTTCTTTTAGTATGGAGTCCAAATTTCTATTAATTTCTACTTTTCCAGGAAGACCAATGATTCTCAAATTGTCTCTTCTAGACCTGTTTTCTTGGTCTGTCACTTTCTCATTGAGATATTTCATGTTTCCTTCTCTTTTATCAGTCTTTTCACTTTGTTTTATTTATTCTTGCTGTCTTGAGAGATCATTAGCTTCTAATTGCTCAATTCTAGCCTTTAGGGACTGGTTTTCGGTTATAATCTTTTGGTTTTCGGCTATAATCTTTTGATTTTCCTTTTCAATCTTGTCATTTCTGGTGTTCAATTTGCTTATCATTTCATTTGATTTCTGAGTCTCACTTTCCAATTGCAAGATTCTGCCTTTTAAACTGTTATTTTCTTGCCAGATTTCTT
>NW_025369232.1:0-3410 GCF_016433145.1 Gracilinanus agilis | reverse complement strand
ACAGAGCTCCTGTGACTTGCCCAGGCTTAAAAGTCCTAGCAAGTTTCTGAGTTACAATGAGAATGCACTACCACCTGTGTTGGGATATTTAAGAAGAATATCATGAAAACGCCAGCATCTGTATAAGGTGGCAAATAGGAAGAGAATTGTACGGGCTTTCTTGCCCATTTCCTTACAAAAGTATCATGGACTCAACACATGTGATATATTTTTAAACATGGGAAACTCCAACTTTTTGTTTAAATTGTATTTAGTTGAAGGATTTTATTTTAGTGAAAAGAGGCATTAAAAGAAATGACTGCTCTCAAGGAGTAGGGAACAGTACAAAATCTTTTGTGCCTTGGATAAATGCAAAAAAGAGTGCTGAATTTGTTTGTCTGATCCCAGATACTGGAATAAAAAACAAGGTTGAAAGCAATGAGGAAGGGAATTACATAATGCTTACAGAGAAGCTAGATGATAAAGTAGGAATAGTTAGTCTACATGCACCCAGTGTTATACCTATGAAGAGAAGATTGAATGTATAGATGATGAAAATGAAAGCTAAAAGATTGAAAGTGAATTGCCTAGTACTGTGGACTGACTGGACTAACCCTAAATTTGTGCCCAGTCACGAGATTTGGTCTCAGCTGCCAGGATTTCAGGTGAAGTCACTCATCCAGCCTTTCTGAGGTCATGGTCTGCATTAGGAATATAGGAAAGCTAGCCTGTCCCAAATCTCAGATTTGGTATGAAGAGTCAGTGAGATCACATGGGAGGCTCTTCATTATTTAAATTGTTCTTTAGCTTTGAGGCAATGGCATTTTATTTATTTATTTTTATTTACTTTTAAATAATTTTTTATTTTTAGAAAAATTTTCCATGGTTACATAAGTCATGTTTTTCCTTTACACATTATTGATAAATACATGGTTGTGGTCTTTTCAGGTCTACATCCCCAGTCATGTTCTCATCAATCCAAGTGTCCAAGCAGTTGTTTTTCTTCTGTGTTTCTACTCCTGAACTTTCCTTTCAATAAATCCCTCAGAAATGTCTTGGGTCATTGCATTGCTGCTAGTACAGAAGTCCATTACATTCAATTTTACCACAGTATATCAGTCTCTGTGTACAATGTTCTTCTGGCTCTGCTCCTTTCACTCTGCATCAATTCCTGGAGGTCTTTCCAGTTAAAATGTAATTCCTCCAGTTTATTATTCCTTTGAGCACAATAGTATTCCATCACCAACATATACCACAATTTGTTCAGCCATTCCCCAATTGAGGGGCATACCCACATTTTCCAGTTTTTTGCCACCACAGAGAGCGCAGCTATAAATATTTTCGTGCAAGTCTGTTTATCTATGATCTCTTTGGGGTACAATCCCAGCAATGGTATGGCTGGACCAAAGGGCAGGCATTCTTTTATAGCACCTTTGAGCATAGTTCCAAATTGCCAGCCAGAATGGTTGGATCAGTTCACAACACCAGCAGTGCATTAACGTCCCAATTTTGCCACATCCCCTCCAGCATTCATTACTGTCCCCTGCTATCATTTTAGCCAATCTGCTAGGTGTGAGGTGGGACCTCAGAGGTGTTTTGATTTGCATTTCTTTAATTATTAGAGATTTAGAACACTTTCTCGTGTGCTTATTGATACTTTTGATTTCTTTATCTGAAAATTGCCTATTCATGTCCCTTGCCCATTTATTAATTGGGGAATGGCTTGAATTTTTTATACAATTGATTTAGCTCCTTGTATATTTGATTAATTAGACCTCTCTCAGAATTTTTTATTATAAAGATTTTTTCCCAGTTTGTTGTTTCCCTTCTGATTTTGGTTGCATTGTTTTTCTTTGTACAAAAACTTTTTAATTTAATATAATCAAAATTATTTATTTTACATTTTGTTATTTTCTCTAACTCTTGTTTGGTTTTAAAATCTTTCCTTTCCCAGAGATCTGACAGGTATACTATTCTGTGTTCACCTAATTTACTTACGGTTTCCTTCTTTATATTTAAGTCTTTCACCCACTCTGAATTTATCTTGGTCTATGGTGTGAGATGTTGATCTAAACCTAATCTCTCCCATGTTGTTTTCCAATTTTCCCAGCA
Organism: Gracilinanus agilis; assembly: GCF_016433145.1. NCBI lineage: Eukaryota > Metazoa > Chordata > Mammalia > Didelphimorphia > Didelphidae > Gracilinanus > Gracilinanus agilis. The sequence goes on along the minus strand of NW_025369232.1, from coordinate 1,319 downwards.
TTTTTTGTCAAATAGTGGATTTTTGTCCCAACAGTTGGGCTCTTTGGGTTTATCATACACTGTCTTGCTGACATCACTTACCCCAAGTCTATTCCACTGATCCTCCTTTCTATCTCTTGGCCAGTACCATATTGTTTTTTATTTATTTATTTATTTATTTTAAACCCTTAACTTCTGTGTATTGACTTATAGGTGGAAGAGTGGTAAGGGTAGGCAATGGGGGTCAAGTGACTTGCCCAGGGTCACACAGCTGGGAAGTGTTTGAGGCCGGATTTGAACCTAGGACCTCCCGTCTCTAGGCCTGGCTCTCAATCCACTGAGCTACCCAGCTGCCCCCAGTACCATATTGTTTTGATGACCACTGCTTTATAGTATAGCTTAATATCTGGTACTACTAAGCCACCTTCCTTCATGTTTTTTTTTTTTCATTATTTCCCTTGATATTCTTGATCTTTTGTTCTTCCAAATAAACTTTGTTATGGTTTTTTTCTAATGTACTAAAAAAAGGTTTTTTGTAGTTTGATAGGTATGGCACTAAATAAGTAAATTAATTTGGATAGGATGGTCATTTTTATTATGTTAGCTCATCCTACCCATGAGCACTCAATGTTTTTCCAATTGTTTAGAACTAGTTTTACTTTTTTGGAAAGTGTTTTGTAGTTATGTTCGTATAATTCCTGTATTTGTTTTGGTAGATAGATTCCTAAGTATTTTATATTATCTAGGGTAATTTTAAATGGTGTTTCTCTTTCTATCTCTTGCTGCTGTGATGTGTTGGAAATATATAGAAATGCTGATGATTTATGTGCATTTATTTTGTATCCTGCCACTTTGCTAAAGTTGTTGATTATTTCTACAGGCTTTTTAGTTGATTCTCTAGGATTTTTTAAGTAGACCATCATATCATCTGCAAAGAGTGATAGCTTAGTCTCCTCCTTGCCTATTTTAATACCTTCAATTTCTTTTTATTCTCTAATTGCTACTGCTAATGTTTCTAGTACAATTTTAAATAAAAGAGGTGATAATGGGCATCCTTGTGTCACTCCTGATCTTATTTGAAAGGCTTCTAATTTATCCCCATTGCATATGATGCTTGTTGATGGTTTAAGATATATACTGTTTATTATTTTTAGGAAAGGACCTTCTATTCCTATACTTTTTAGTGTTTTCAGTAGGAATAGGTGTTGTATTTTGTCAAAGGCTTTTTCAGCATCTATTGAGATAATCATGTGGTTTTTGTTGGTTTGCTTGTTGATGTGGTCAATTATGTGGATGGTTTTCCTAATGTTGAACCATCCTTGCATTCCTGGTAGAAATCC